>NC_056737.1:368352134-368397134 GCF_019279795.1 Protopterus annectens
GACTTGTTCCCCTTTCACTGTATATGTGCACACTACTGGTCACTCCTCCCACACACACACATTTTTCTCTTCCTATTGTACTCCTAGGCCAATTACTTAAAACTAGTTTCTCTTGGAAAAAGTTTACCTATGTACCTACAGCCCATAATTCAATTGTTTCTCCCTGTAGAAGTGGTGGTCCTTTTCACCACACTGTACTTGATGAGTAGCATAAAATTTGTATTTATAAGGAAGATACTGCACTACAGTGACATGGAATTGACTTAGTTTGGTTTTCCTGTTTTCTTTTTAGCAGCTGGCCTAGTCCAGTTTTTCTGACTCGCAACCTTTTATTACTTTCTGTCCACCCCCCTCCCCCACCTTGAACCTGAACAACTCCTTCTCACTCCTGCTTAATTACTGAGGTATCTTCCTTTTACTGTTCTGTCCTGACCAGCCCTATAGATAGGTTCTGCAGTCTTGAGGACTGGTGTAGCCCCACTCCATTCACCTCGCTATGCTCGGCTCACTCCGCTCCCCTACCCTGCCCCCATTTCTCAACCACCCCCACAACCTCTACATTTATTCTAACCCCAGATCACCTGACCACACCCTCCTCCAATCAATGACCTCTCATACACACCCCTATCAAATTTCTGCCTTAAAAACGTACATAGTATCTACTTGCCATGCATTCACACTCACACTCATACTTTAACTCAAAAACCACTAAGATCCAACCACTACTCCCTCATAAAATACCATTAATCCTAGGATTTCTCTTCCTAACCCTCACATACCTAACAAACATCACACCATTATATACAAACACATCACTAGAAAACACATCATTCCACATAACACTTTCTCAAACAAATATACACACACATTTTCTTTTCTATCTCTTCTACATTATTTAAAGACAGCTTAATCCTGCACATTCATACATCTCACACACCACCATCTTACACTATAAAAACATCTTTTAGATCCAACATAGACATTGTGCATGCAATCACTAAAAATCTACTTATATCTGGAGACATACATCCAAATCCTGGACCAAAAAACTCTTTACTCTCCACTAGGCAAATCTCTGACCTATTGATTTTGAACGTCAACATCAGAAGTATCTATAACAATCTTTCTGACGTACATGCATTTATAGCTCACTACTCCCCTGACATAAAAACCATTACCAAGACTTGACTAAAACTTAGTACCCAAAAAATGAAGAAATAATATCCTATGACTGGATAGAGTGGGCAAAAAGGGAGGTGGAGTTGCTATCCTCTTCCAAAATACAACCAACATCAAACCTCTACAAACCCCCATACCTTAATTTCAAAATGCCGAAACCTTAGGTTGAACCTTAAGCATAAATGACACAAAAATTATCATCATTCTCTGCTATTATATTCCTCCAGGTAATAACTCTCCCATCACTGAAGAAATGTTATAATGGGCCACAGATAATCTCCCCCAAGAAACCATCTTACCAAGTGACATGAACACTGATTGGTCAGCCTGCACCTCTAACAACCCCACTAACCATATTAATCTTTACAGTTTTACCCAACTTATCCAAGAACCTACTAGAATTGTCAAAAAAGAGAATGTGTGAAAAAGGGATTGTCCCGATGGGGCTAAGATATTCCAAGTTCCAAAATGGGATTGAATTTGAGTGACTTTTCTATCAAAATGTGGTAAAATTGTAGAACAAGCAGGGTCTTGAGCTGTTTGATTAAATGATGAAACATAATGAGAATGTTATTGTTGGACTTATGGGGTAAGTGAATCCAGTGAACTTTAAAATTAAGGATGATCTTTTATTTGACTTGTGTAAAGACGAATATTACAGTGTTTTGGAAAGGGCTGATTATTTTTGCCTCAAGGTGAAAAACAGGAAGGCTAGAAGATTGTCAAGAGATCTTGAGCAATACCAATTAGGTACAGCATACCCACTAAGAGATAAACAAAAAGGAAAGAAGGCATTTTTGTCCAATAATGGTCATAGTACAGGTGTTGGTAGACCTCTGTTCACCAACAATATTGGTGACATCAACAGTAAGTGGGTTGATATTGACAGTGTAGATGGTTACATTTCTTCATTAGGTGACATATTCCATGTGTGAGTCACTTGGAAGTTCTGAGGGGGAACAGCTAGTCTCATCACACATGGAATATGATCTACCACACAGAGAACACAACAAGGCATCATCCAACAGGAGAAAAAGAGGAAAAAGGAAGAGGCAAGGGGAAGAACAGATTTCCCAGCCATTGATTGTATCAAGTTTCCCTATCCATTGGGAATATTATGGAATTCTGTTAACAAGAAATGCTTTTAGGATTTTCAATTATAGTCATTTTGACACTACTGAGGATGTATTCCTCTTTCTCTTCAAAAGAGTTTCACATTTATTCCCACAAAGAATTTTGATTTAGCTGTTGCTTTGTTGAGTTTAAGCTGTTCACCTACAAACTAAATTTGGCTTTGCAATTTTGTTCTGAACATGCAGGTGAGCACAGAATTTTATGCCATTTTAATAAATAAGTACTTGCATCTGTTTGTAAGAATTAACTTTACAGGATTTCAATCTAGAGTTTTTAATCTTTCCAAGAGTGAATGTGATATTCTGTGGAATTCAAGGAAAGATAAGATTGTGAAGGTCATGGAACCCAATAAAGGCAGTGGTATTGTAAGAGACAATTCCATTAATTATATTAGTGACATGTTTTCCCTGCTACGCAATATAGGCACTTGCATCACGGTTTCCAGAAAAGAGATCAATATAGCATATTGTGGGATTGACCTCTTCCTGAAAGACAACTTATCACTGGGGCTTATTACACCAGCTTTATTCAATTTTTTTTAAGTAAAGTTTCTACTTTTGTTCCTACTTATATTATACATCTCTAAGTTGGATAAAATATTGAAAGCTCACCTTTTAGGCCGATTGAATTGGCCCAGGGGTTTAAAACTTACCCTTTTGTGGTTGCCATTGACAGACTACTTAAACTGCTATTTGGTCAGAACATGCAAATGGTAAAAGATTCCTGGGACTTATTAAGGAGACTGAAATTTGATTTATGACACAAGAATATTAAGTTCCTTACTATTGATATGGTCAACCTTCTTTTTAAAGTATACCACAAGACACAGGACTGGATTAGTTTCATGAATTTTTTCTAGGTTGTGACTTCTTGTCAATGAATGATATCAAATCTTATTTTCATGAAATTCTTTTAGGTTGTGACTTGTCAACAAATAATATCAAAATCTTGGTGTACTTTATGAATATTGTGTTGGGTAATAATTATATATTTTTTTGAAGAAGAGTTATACAAATTTATGTCTCAGAGACTCCCCATTTTGTGGAAAAGACTCCCTCTCCACGTAAAGCAGAATAATTCATTAACCCTTTTTAAGTGCAACCTGGATAAATGGATGGGGAACAGAAAATACACCTCTGGGATTCCACCTGCATCCTTGCTGGAGAGTGGCATAGGGTGCTGACTTGTTGGAACATGGGCTAAATTCTTGGCTAGGCTTGTAAGGGCCTCAGGGCCAATAGCCTAGTAACTTCTTATGATTCTATGACAAACAGGTAAAAGGTGTGGCGATACATGCAGTATATGTACCAGCCTTCATGAATTTGGGGGAGTTGTACCAAAAGAAATGATTTGTGTTTAGCTCTAAATAATTTGAACATTGTAAGGTATAATTACATTTTTTGGATGACATAATCATCCTATGGGGAAGTTCTAAAACTGAGGTCAGTGACTTTATGAATTTCATTTAAAACACAACCAACTTCCTGAGTTTCACATTATCAGGTTGATTCTAAGGAGATTACTTTTTTGGATGCCACTATTTCCTTGGATCCTAAAAAAAAGTTTTACACCTAATGTTTACTGAAAACCCACTTTTTCAAATGCTTACTTATGTTTTAGTAGTTGCCACCTGCTCTCACAAAAAAAGAAGTTTAGTTAAAGGGCAGTTTATCAGACTAGCCAGAATGGTTTCAGACAAATCAAGATTCTTGAAAGAAAAGAACAAATTGGAATCCATGTTTATGGAGAGGGGCTACTTGAGGTCTCGGTAAGAGTTATTAGTGATGAGGTCACAAAAATAATTGAAGCAGTTAGTACAAACCCCATTTTAGGTAAAGGTTTTGGGGACAAAGATGGGAATGACAATTCCACAGGAGCATTCTCCAGGACAAATAGAGATAATAATGCTTTCAACCCATTTATTAAGGCTTTAATTCTCCAGTATAATTCTGGGTCCCAAACAGTTAAAAGGATGGCATGGACAAATTGAAATATTTTGAAAACATCTGAAAATTATCCTGCAAACAACTGAAGACAAAAGAAATCACTACTGGGACTTTTACTCTCTGAAATAGTCTCATCTCTAGCTTTACTTCACTCGTGGCTGCCCCCCCCCCCCCCAAGTGAAGAATTTCTAACAATTATCCAGAAAACAATTGAAGGCAAAATGACTCACTACTGGGATTTTTACTCTCTGCAATCTTCTTGTCTCTAGCTCTATTTCACTTGTGGCTGCCCTCCCTCCCTCCAAAGTGAAGAATTTCTGAAAATTATCATGCAAACAACTGAAGGCAAAAGGCCTCACTACTGGGACTTTTACTCTCTGAAATAGTCTTATCTCTAGCTCTACTTCACTTGTGGCTGCCCCCCCAAGTGAAGAATTTCTGACAATTACCTTGCAAACAACTGAATACAAAAGGACTCACTACTAGGATTTTTACTCTTTGCAAACTTCTTATGTAGGTGTATTCCCTGTTAATTAATTAGTGCATCTAGTTATTAAAGCTTTTACTTAATTTTATTTTATTGGCATAGTGTGCACACTTGCAAGGTCTTTTTCTCCTTCTTCCATTCCCTGCTGTTGCCACTAACTGCTATAGATGGCGGCAGACCACCACCAAACAACTGAATCTTAGCCCAGATAAGCAGCTCATACTGTAAGTAGGACAGTGCTCTACTCTTATTTGAATTCACCAATATTTCTGTGTACTGTAAAGTCATCCAAGTCCCTTCACAGCAGTTATTTTTCCATTCATTGTGAATAAATAGTGGAAACACAGTAACTGACATACTCCCTGTGATCAAGGGATAATGATGCTTATCTTCATTACTTAGTCAGACTCCTGATACTTTTATTTCAGCTCTTACCTCCTAGGTGGGGCTCTACCTGCTCCACTCCCCTTCCCTGCCCCCATTACCACCCATCCTCTAGCTGATTTCCTTTATACCTAACCATGCCACACCCACATCCAACTCCGCCATCCCTCAGCCAATCACACAAACAACCACCATCCCCTCCCATTCCTTTGCTTTCATATTACACACTTTACACATAGTACCTCCCCACTCAGAGAGTTGCTGCAGTCCATCCTATCAATATACTATCAGGACCCCTACACATTCCATATAGTTACCTACTACTTCTAACAAACCAAACATGTACTCCCGTAAAATAATTCTAAAGCTAACACTCACCATCACACCCCATCTAAATTCACCTGACTTCAACGACATTACAATCCCCAACATACATCACCATACCTCAATCTCACTTCTAACATTCACTAAATACCCCTTAATCAGCTCACCCCCACTCTTTAATCACACCACCTATGACCTACACCCCTACAAACTCCTCCATTATCGAAACAAATCTAACATATCTATACAGTGTGACTTAGCCTTCTCCAAATGCCTACAAACCATAATAAACATTGCCTCTTACCTGCTTTGCAGTGGTGATATCAACCCCAACCCAGGTCCAATAACAAGTCCAACACATCACCAAAATCAGCTTACAACCAATACTACCATACTTAAGAAAACATCCAATATTCGAATAATAAATCATAACATAAGAAGCATCCTTAACAAAACCACCGAGCTCCATGCAACTATAGCATTATACTTACCTGACATCATCTTCCTCACAGAAACATGGCTTAAACCACATATTAAAAACAAAGAAATACTTCCCCCTGGTTATAGCATACAAAAAGACCGTACAGCTAAAAGAGGAAGTGGAGTCGCTCTCCTATATCAGAACAACATCAGTGTTGAACTATTTAACATAGAAATCCCTGCATTTAATAATGCAGAATTCTTACTTGCTTAGGTAAGACTAAATACACAAAAACAGCTAAATATCTTAGGAGCATATATCCTTCCAGGACATAACTTCAAAACCCTAGAGTCTCTTCTCCAGTGGACATCAGAAACCCTCCCCCATGAAACCATTATACTAAGTGACTTCAATATTGGTTGGACCTCATTTAAATCAATCCACCCCTGAAATCATATTAACCTTTACAGCTTCTCACAGCTTATACAAACTCCTACTGCAGCAGACAAAACCTCAAAAAAAGAATCAATACTAGATTAGATTCTTACCAATCGCCCATCTTCCATCCATAATTTCGGTACACTATCCAACACTTTAAGTGACCACCTCCCAACCTTCTTCATCAGAGACCAAACTAAACTCACTAGAACTAGCTCTCTTAAACATATCAGATACATTAAAAACTTCTGGACTGATGACCTTGATGTACTCTAACTGGTCCCCTCTTTTAACACTTCCTTTAGATGAAGCAGTTGAGTATTGCAACATTATCTTCTTAGGCCTTCTCAATCAACTTGTCCCACTAAGACAGTATCACAATAAAACCATCTATGCCCCATGGCTTACCAAGAGCACTAGACAACTTATGAAACAAAGGAAAAAAGCATGGGACACCTGTCATAAAAACAAAACTACTCCTAATAGCAAACATTCTTACAACTGAGAAACACTGTAAGAAAAATCAGACTAGACAAACAAAAATACTATAGCAAAATTAAAACTAAGCACAATACCAACCCACAACAGTTCTGGGCTGCTACAAACAGTATTTTCCAGCCAGGTAAATCACCAACTCCTCATCCAGACATACACACCACCTCTATAAACACAGCCACTCAAATCAATGACTTCTTTACCATCTCTATACTAAAGCTGTCAACAGACCCACCCTCCTCAACCACCACTATACTATATAACCCATCAAATAATGCCAACTCCTTCACCCTTCAACCTGTACCAACTTACAACATCTACAGACATCTAACCAAACTTAAACCTACCACCCGAGCAGTAAACAAACTATTTGCCAAATTCCTACAAATAGCTGCAAAAGCTATTTCCTACCCAATCTGTATAATCATTAACAGATCAATCTCAAAATAAAAAAAAAGGTGCCATTTCTCTGGAAAATCTCTTTCATTATACCAGTACACAAAAGGGGCACCTCCACTGACCTAACAAACTACTGCCCTCTAGCTATACTTTTCCCACTGGCTAAAATACTGGAAAAATGTATCCACACCCAGATACTAACACATCTCCTCTCCAACAATCTTCTTACTGAAACTCAGCATGGATTCTGTCCCAACCATAGCACTGCCACTGCACTCATCCATTTTAGTAAAATGGTAAATATGCAAAGTAACAATGGCCAACTAATGTCTGCAGTTTTCCTTGACTTATCAAAGGCATTTGATACAGTCTACCATACAAACTTGTAACATCACTCTCAGAATTAAAACTAACTAACCCACTCTATTATGGTCTCAAGACTATCTTTCCCATGCCAACAAGCTGTTCAGTGGAAAAACTCCCTTTGCCCCTACTTCCTGTAAAACTAGGAGTACCCCAAGGATCAATCCAAGGACCCCTCCTTTTCACTATATTTACAAATAATCTTCACAAAGCCATCTCTCTAGCAAACCTGGTTCCATACACTGATGACTCCACCTCTAATCCTGCTCTCTACAGTCCTCTCCATTCACTTCTACTTGCCTCTATCACTACTTCTATCCCTCCAGTGTAGTGCATCTAGCGACCCACCTGCTTATTAATTTTCCTATACTAGCTATTCTCCTTATACTTGATATATCACTGCAACCTGTCATCTCTCCTTTTATTTAACCTAGATGCTAATCACTTCTGTGCAAATCTCTATCCTAAAACTAGTGGCCCAGCACAACATGTTTTATCCTAATTTGTTAATGGTGTAAATATTTATAGACTCTTTATGTGTTACTATTTTCTCTCTTCTTCACAGCAGTCTTACTCTTGCAAATATTATGGGATAATGATTCCTCACTATTGTTTAGTTCTTGTTAAACTGCCTCTGCATTGTTACTATACTACATGATAATGTTCCTTTATTTGCTTATATGTTTTGTATATTTTTTGTTTATTGTAAGTTACTAGTATATAGTGGAGCTTTTCTCCTCGGGCCTCTGCTGAAAATGGACATGTATCCAGCCAGACTAGCCCGGTCAACAAATGTAAAATAAAATAAAAAAATAAAATAAAATAATCTGCTCTGCGCCCATCCTCCAATAAGTTCACTTCAAGACCCATGAAGCCTTTACATCTATCGAAACCTGGCTAACCAACTGCCAGCTAATATTAAATCCTAAAAAAACCCAACTTATGCTCTTCCATCCTTCCAAAGTAGCAGTACCTACTCTCCTGTTCTCTATTTCTGCATCAGATAATACCCCTATTTCCCTGTCATACAAACCAAATTACTAGGGGTCATTATTGACAATAATATGAAATTTGACAAACATATAGCTCATACGATAACCAAAGTCAACACAAAGCTAGGTACTCTTTACAGATGTAAAAACTTCCTAACCAGCAAGAGTACAGTCACTCTAGCTCTTACCCATCTTCTCTCTACCTTACTGTATGTTTATCTAGTCCTAATTAATCTAAACAAGAGTGATTTAAACAAGCTATCAGTATGCTACAACAAAATAGCAAATTTGCCACAAACTCCTCCTACCGCACCCACCACTGTCAAGCCTTAAAACAATTTTCCTGGCTGGAACTCCCTAACACCTTAGCTCTAAACCAACTTTTTCTAGCTCACCAAATACTGTACCTACCTGGCAAAATGCCAGCCTTACATGACCTGATCATCCTCTACTCTAATAACCAGAGAACTTAGATCCACTAACAAGGCACTAATCCCAATCTTCAAAAGCTATTACAGCTCTGATGACTCCCTGAATACTAGCAACATTGCCAAGGCTTGGAACTCCCTACCACTAAAAATCAGGATACAACCTACCAAAACAATCTTCAAAAGAACAGCTTATTTCCCACCTAAACAACTCCTGGACATGCAACTGCCTAGCATATGGCTGACATATTTTAACAACTTTCCCCGACCCACTATCCATTGTCTTCTTTAAAGCTCCCACAGATTCAGTATATTTATTATCACAAATTACTTACCAACTCACTGCTGCTTATTCCCCACTGTCCCTTCTATACCCATTATCTCTCCCCTAGACTAAGTTAAAAAGCTTTCCCTTAAAATGTCAATGAACCTCATATAAACTTATCTATATTCTCCTTCTTTGGCAAACTTGCTAGTATTTCTAGTTTTTTTCTTTCTTCTCTTAGCTTTATTACATCTTCAAGATTATCTCTGCTAAACATACTGTACGAACAACCACATGTTGCTACCTGCTATACTTTTAATTGTATGTCTAAATCACTATGCTTATGCAAATATCTTATGCAATCATATGTTACCCGCTGTATTTTATAACTGTATGTGTAAACTACAATGTTCGTATAAATATCTTGTATATAGAATGTTAGTAATTGTTTTTGGAGCTTTTCTCCCCGGACCTCTGCTGAAAACGGACAGCTCTGTCCAGTTGGACCTCCCCGGTAAACAAATGTAAAATATATAAATAAATAAATCCATATAAAAGGGCCAAAAATGCAAAGAAGTTGGTTGAGTGTGGTTTCCATGATGGTCAAGTTGGAAAAGTGAAAAGGAAATGCAAGATGTGTGATCAGTATAGATTCATCTATAAGAATGATTTGTTGGTATTACATAATAAACTTTTCCCATGTAATGGTAAATGCAACATTAAGGGACTGATGTATCTTGCCATATGTTCAGGTTGTAGTGCCTCTTATGTGGGTAAAACTGAGATGACTCTCAGGAAGTGTAAAGATGAACAGAATTATGACATTTTGAGAGCTAACCCAAATAATGCATCATATAAATACCCTATTGATTGTACAAAATTTAAATAGTTCTTGTTCCTATTTTCAGAAAGAACTTGAGGACAACCCATGTGGTTGTTCTTGGGAAACCATTATTGAATCCAGGGAGTTACTGTGGCAACTCAGACTGAATGCTACCAGTAAGACAGGTATTAATGATCATGTTTTGATGACAACTGTCCTCAAGATGAGGATGGCTAAATTATAATAATTTTTTATTGAACTCGCTAGTTGATTGGATAGATTTCATGAGTATGCAGTCAGAATTATCAATTTTGGGTTGCCCAGGACTGGTTGCTTGCTTTATTAAGGAACTTTAAGGATTTTTAAGTGACATTTTAAGTGAATTTTTAACTTTTCTTTCATTTTAGTTTTTTTTTTTTCATTTTCTATGAATTTCACATAATTGATATGCCATTTATTAATCACTTGTATGGTCTTAAAACAACTAACATGAATGAACTTTGCTGAAATGTTTAAACTTAGTCTGACACAGCAATCAAAAAGTATGATCAGAGTCCCATTTAGTCAGTTTATATTCTAATGATGCATCATTTTATATTGTATTTTGATGTATATATTATTATTATTATTATTATTATTATTATTTAGTGTTTCTGACTGAAATTGCTGTAGATCCTTTTATTCTTTAGGTGGATATATAAAAGAGCATCACATTGTCATTTTGCTTTGATATGGTAACAGTGGAAGAATTGTTTCTAATTTAATGTTTTAATACGGTTGTATATTTACAGATATGTACATATGTTTGCAACAACCTTTATTCTGGATTCTAGTAAATAAAACTAAACAAAAGTAGTTTTATTTCAGATGGAAAATAAAGGGAGACCATTTATGATAGTTCAGGTTAATAGGTTGTGTTGTGTTTATTACTATTGGAATCCAGTTGGTTGATTGTAAATTAGTTGGGGCATTGCTCGGTATTTATTGTTTCAGCCTCAGCTTGTATTTTATATTTTGATGAAGTCCTGCTCATTTTAACAGAGGAAAGTTTTTTCAAACATATTTATTAAAGTATTACTTAAGATATAGGCAAACATACATTGTCTGAAAAGAAGTCAAACCATTTTAACATTTTTCTACAATATACATCACATGTATTTTCTTTGTTACTATCATCAGACCAACATTACAAATACTGATAAATCCCTGCCTTCCTTTAAACTTCACTCCTTCTCCTCCTTCTGAACATTATTAGGCATGTACCATTCCCACAATTTCCATTTAATTCTATGTAATTTATTTATTTATTTTACATTTGTTTACCGAGTAAGTCCGACTGGGCAGGGCTACCCATTTTCAGTGGAGGCTCGGGGAGATAAACTCCATTACAATTACACGGTCAACAAATGTTTAAACATACAACATATTAGTTGAAAGAAAGTATATAACAGTTTAACAAACAGGCTCACAATTTGACAAATGTTCCCATAGTAGTATGTGGAAAGATAAGAAGAAAATACACAGCTTTGCTAAAACTTAACAATGTAGTAGTATACAGTATTTTTAAACATAATTTCACCACATTGGAATACATAACAGCAAGCTAAGCTGAATCTTTACGTAATTCCTTAAGAATTTAAATAACTTGTATTACAAGGTATTATTTGGGTTTTGCAGATCTAGGAAGACCTTGTAACAGATACAAAGGGATTAAAAAGGCTAGGTGGATAATAAAAGAGTTAGCCTGGGTTGGAACATGTACATGTCCAGGACTTAGCGAGGTAGGATTTTAGCTGATTTTTGAAAATATGTTTGTCTGTCTGTGTCCTAACTTCAAGTGGGAGGGAGTTCCACATTTTAGCAATGGTTCAGGAATATAGGGAGTTGCCTGAGTTATATTTGCTTTTGGATACCTCTACCAGACCCTTATTGGTGGATCTTAGCAGATGACTGTTGGTATAATGGTTGATTAAGTCATACAGGGATGGGATTTTGTCAAGTTAGTAGAGAAGTTGATGAGCTAGGGTGAGTTGGTTAAGGGTGAGTAGGTTAGGTAATTCCATCCAGGAGAGTTTGTGAAGGGCTAAGCAATGGTGGGATCTATAGGAAGAGTCAGTAGCAAATTTAGCTATCTTATTGTAGCAAGTGGATAGCTTATTTAGTTCTGTTTTATTTAGGTTAACTAAGATGGGAGAGGCGTATAGTAATGTTGACAGTAAGTGAGTTCTTGCTATGATGGTTTTACTATTGGAGGTCAGGTAGTTCTAATATCTATATAGTGTGCTTATTTTTTTGTGTACCTTAGTTATGGTTTGTGCTATATGTTTTTCAAATTTCATATTTTGGTCGATGATAACACCTTTCAGTTTGGTATGCACAACTGCTGTGATATGGGTGTTGTCAGAGGTGATGATTTCGAAAGGAGGGATGGAGACTAAGTCTTTGGAGGGATGAAAGAGCATGAGTTGTGTTTTTTTTTGGGGGGGGGGTTGAGTATTAATTGGGAGTCTACTAGCCAGGTTTCAACTGCTAAGAAGGATTCTTGGGTTATGTGCTGTAGAAGTTGGAGAGAGGGAGCGGAGCAGATAAGGGTAGAGTCATCTGTGTATTGTACTAATCTTGCATGAAGAGTGGCTTTATGGATGTTGTTTATTAATATTGTGAAGAGCAAGGTACTGAGTATAGATCCTTGTGGTACCCTTAGGGTGACAGGAAGAAGAGGGGATAGACGGTCCTGCCACTTTACACCTGCTGTCGGTTGGAAAGATAGTCTATGAACCATAGGAGTGCAGAGTTATTTAGTTTAATTTCTGAGAGAACAGTCAAGAGTTTACTATGGAAGACTGTATCAAATGCTTTTGAGAGGTCTAAAAAGACAGTTGATACCAGATTGCCCAAATTTCATTGTTGGTTAACATGATTGGTAAAACTAATAAGGGCAGTGCTGGTACTGTGGCTGGGACGAAAATCATGTTGAGTTTTGCCTAGGAGATTGTTAGTGAGAGGGTATTTTATTAACTGAGAGTGTATGCACTTCTCAAGAATTTTTGAGAGTAGGGATAATATGCCTACTGGACAATAGTTGGATAACTGAGTCAAGTTTCCTCCTTTGTGTAGGGGTATTATGTGTGAAATTTTCCAGAGGGTTGGGACTTTTTGTTCGGACAGTGACCTATTTATGATTATAGAGACAGGGTATGATATAGCCTTGGCTGCAATTCTGAGGTATTCCGATGAGAGTTTATCAGCAGCCAGGGTAGTGGGCCTTAATTTAGACAGGTATTTCAGGATAGTACTGGTCTGAACTGGTTGGAAGGAAAAGTTGCTTTGATCAGATGGGGAGTCTGGTAAGTTTGGGAGAGTAGTGGGTGGAGAATTAGATGATAGCTTTAAAACGGAGTTAGTAAAATATTTATTAAACTGTGTTGCAGTGTCACTTATAGATTTGTCAATATCTGGGGCTGGGGTGCTGGTTTTACCTGTTTGGATTACTTTATTGATGGCAGCCCAAAATTTTTGATGGTTAGCTTTGTGTTTATTTTGTAAATTGGAATATTGTTTTTTGTTTGATCTTATTTGTTTTTTTTTTACTCTGTTGATGATAGTTACCTTTGTGTTTATTTTGTAAATTGGAATAATAGTTTTTTTTGGTCTGATCTTATTTTTTTACACTATTTCTTAATTCAAGAAACTGTTTCCTGTTAATATTAGTTTTGTTGTGCCAAGTGTTCCATGCTTTATCCTTTTGTTTTAGTAGGATCTGGGTACTTTTGGTGAGCCAGGGGGCAGGGATGGACTTTATTCAGATTGTTCTGGGGGGGGGGCAAGTCGGTCAAGTATTTCCAGGAATGTGGAGTTAAAATTGTCTACTGCCTTATCTATGGGGAGGGTAAATAGAGGAGACCAGTTGTAATGGTTTAGTACTGTTATTAGTTATTCTAATGTAAAATTTTTTGCAGACTGCATTTGTTTGAATGGGCTAGTTTTACTTGGTTTAATTTCCTTCCCTTTTGTAAAGATCACTCTTCCAGTTTTTTTATCTATTTTATAATAATCAATACTGCTTTTTTGGCAGCCATCAGAATTAAACTTAATAAGGCCTTACCATGTCTAGATTATTCGGATCTTGTATTCCAGCTCAAAAGAATCATTTTGTTACTTATAGCCATTTGCTTACCCAATATTCCTGATAGAGTACTATGTAGAGAATTTTTTTTTTTAAATATGCCAGCTCATTACAATCTTAAAACATATGTTCTCAGTTACCTCTTTCTTCTCCATCACACCTCCAGCACTTGCTATTTGTCTGAGGAAAAATTATTTGAAGTCTGCTTGGGGTATAAAAATACCTATGCAAACACTTCCAGACAAAGATCCTAAACATTCTGGACTTGCATATTTGGGAACCATACACGTCTTCCCATTGTTTTCTTGTATCATCAGCATAGCGTTATTTTCCTGTGAGTATACTATATGATTTATGCTGATGACAGACAACTATTTACATTACCTGGAACATGATAGGAGCGAGAGGCGCTATTAGCACATGGATGCCGGCGTTTTCGTAGTCGGTTATGTCAGCTGTCGGTGATGTGGATTGTCGGTGTTCTTGTGTCGGGTAAGTAAATGTCGACTATGTGGTATGTCAACGAACTCAGGTAGAACCGAAAAAACATATCAACTCTACATATGTTATGATTTGTGTGTACTTTCACACACACACTTCTCCCACCTCAACAACCCAAGATTACAACCTGTTAACTTAAACTTGCTTTTGTCTTGTGCTTTTTTCTCTTTTTTCATTGTATTGCCTATATTTCTTAACACTAAAAAAGAAGAAAAAAAGAAAAAAATGGCATCAGCATCTTTATCATATACAACAATAACTAAAATAATAAAACAAGCTTCTCAAAATGTGGGAATATGTACCAAAGGTCACACAAAATTAGCATTTTCATTCTGCATTTAATAGAACTTCATCAGAATTTGATTTAAAGAAATGCGTTCTGAAAATCATTCACCAAGGTTACAGATGGCAATGGGAGGAAATTCCTTATTTCTGGGTGGAGGGGGGGTCATTGCTCATCCTCCAGATCAGACTCTTTCACTTCCACCTATTCTTCACATGCTGTCCCAAGAAGTGATAGAACCAGTTCCTCCTTGCCAGGTGGGGACTGTTTTTTATTCAAGGATGTTCCTAGTGCCAAAGAAAAAAATGTTTGGAGATCAGTTTGCCATCTTTATTTCCTAATTCTGTTTGTGATAGTGCCCTAATTCAAAATTATGTTACTTCACAACCTGTTACCTCTTTTTCCGCTTTCAAGTTTCCTGGTACCATTAGGCTTAAAATATGCTTGTCATCACATCCCTATTCATCCAGACATTTGACATTTCTTAAAGATTTGTTCATTTGGATCACTTTATCAATTCCCTGCCTTACCCTTTGTACTGTGCACTGCACCAAGAGTGTTCACAGTGTCTGGCTCCAGTTATAGCTCATTGCAGGCTACAGGGTATCCACATTTTTCCATATGTAGATGGCTTGCTTATCTTTGCAGAGTTTTTTCAAGTGTCAGGAATCTCTTACACAAGCTTGGCTTCCAAGAGGACATTCAAAAGACTTTCTTGACTCATTTACACAGGTGTGTGTTCCTGAGATATAAACTAGACACCTCAGTTCAAAGAACTTATCTTCCACAGGAAAAAAATATCTTTATCTAGATCTATTTATAAGGTTTTACACTCAGACTTCAGTCACTGTAAGGGAATACCTCAGGATTTTGGGTCTCATGGTATCTATGATTCTCATGACACCACTCACAAGATTTCACATGAAAAGGTACAGTGGTATCTGTAATCTTCTTGGTTCCAGAATCAACACCCCCAATCTTTTCAAATCCCAGTGCTGGGGTTTGTCAGAAGACACATTGTAAATGGATGGAGACTGCTACAAAGCAGCCAGTCACCACAAAAGTTTCAGACTTTGCTTGGGGAGCAGTTTCAGGAGGGATACATTTGCAGGGGGTGTAGGACACCAAGGACAGATGCAAGCACAAAAATATCTAGGAGATGCTTGCCTTGATCAAGGCACTCAACTGAACCATCTTTGCTCCCCATGACCTCTTCAGTTGGTTAAGGACAGTATCACAGTAATGTGGTACATCAACAAGCAAGGGGATACAGGTTGTACCCCCTTTGCAGATTAGCCATGTTAGCTTGGGATATATAGCTTCACAGCACAATCTCACTCTACAGGCACCCTACATTCTGTTAGAGAAATGTTTTTGTGGCAAATAAACTAAACAAGACCAGAGTAGATCCTGACAAATGGAAATTACATCAGAGCTCTTCCAAGATTTGATCTGTCTGTGGGGTGTTCCTTAAGTAGACATGTTTGCCTCCTCTGTGAACTATCAACTGTCAAGATTCAGTTCCAGGACCCCACACAAGAAGGCCTGGAAGACAGATACATTTTCTTTTTCTTGGACAGGAATGTTATTGTATGCTTTTCCACACATCCCACTAATATCCAGGGTACCCCTGAAGATTAACGATGGAATTCACCAAGATCATTGTGGTAACTCCCTTCTGGCCCGGGCAACCATGGTACTCCCTTCTTCTGGAAATGACCATAGGCAATTACCACAAGCATCTTCACAGACTGGATCTACTCACATAGAAACAGGGGTGCTTGATACACCTCGACATCAATCATCTTCAGTTGACTGCCTGGATGATAGGGTCTTAATTCCTTTTAGGCACATGTTTACTGAGGATGTGCAACATGTACTAATGGAGACAAGAAAGCCTGCTACTAGAAATTCATATGTTAATAAATGGAAAATGTTTTCTAGTCAGTGCAAACAACACAACTAGCACCTACTGAGGACTAGTTGTTCTCTGTTTTGACAATATTTGTGTAAGTTACTATCTGTGGCATTTTTTTATTTCTCTATCAAAGTTCATTTATCTGACATTTCAGCATCTCTGCCCATGGATCATCCTCTTTCAATGCAGTCTCTTTTCAAAATATTCTTAAAGGGTTTTGCATAAAAGGCCTCCAAAAACAAAAAACAGTGGCCTGTCCTTGGAATCTTAATTTTGTATTAGAAGCTATAACACTTGTTTCATTTGAACTGGCTAATCTTGCTGGCTCAAGGTTCTTAACATGGAAAACAGTTTTACTGAATGCTCTGACCTCTGTAAGAAGGGTATATGAGTTGAAAACTTTTAGGGTGCATCAACTCTATCTCATTTTTCATACAGACTGTGTATCTCTGCAATCTAATTTTCTTTTTATGCCTAAAATGGTATCTCAGCAAGGTCTATATCACTACAGCGACAGCTAAAAACACCAAAGCCCTTACTTTGACACTGCTGAACCAAAAGCAGGAAATGTTGAATGGCCAGAACACTGATTTTTTTTCCCAGGGAAAAAAATTGCTGGGCCAGCAAAACCCCCTACTTAAATATACCTTCTCCGACATCGCACTACAATGGAGGAAACGTTAAACTACCAACAATGGCTCAACAATTTTTTTCCCTGGGAAAAAAAAAAATCGATGTTCTGGCCATTCGACATTTCCTGCTTTCAGTTAAGCAGTATCAAGTTAAGGGTGTTCGGTGTTTTTAGCTTTTGGTCTTCTGATATAGACCCTCTGAGGATACCTCTCAACTGTCCAGATTTTTATCTCATATTTTTGGTGAGTTACTCATAAAATTTGTGGTTTTTCTGAATTTTTGTAGCAAATCCCTGAGGACTGAATTCACTTGACTGGCATTTGAGAATAAGACTTCATATCCTTCAGAAAACGCATGTTATCACAATGCTTTTTATTCTAGCAACTGTCTAAGTTTAGGAGAGCAATATTTAAAATTTGGCCCTATTTTTGGGGCTTTGTCACCCCATTATTTTTTGGCTTTGCTCAGAGTTTTTGGGCTAAGAGGTTGAATTCCATGTATCTGAGTTTTCTTTAAGAAAAGCTATCCAGCTCCCTGTTTTTTTTTTTCCTGAACCTAAAATTGGGATAAAAAGGATACTCCATACCTTGGATCTCCACATTCAACTCTGGTGCTATCTTCACAAAGCTAAATTTTCCAGGTTTTCAGATCACTTGTTCTTTCTTGTGAAGGTAAGAAGGGACAGCATTTGTCAAAACAGACTATTTCCAATTGATCATTTAAGGCTATTATCTTTTGTTGTATTCACCACAACAAAACTACTCCTGGTAGAGCCAAGGCCCACTTTGCCAGGGCCTTGGCTTCATCTGTTGCTTTTTGTAAATGATTGGATTCCATACCTGTTACAGAAGCAGCGACTAGTTCCTGTGTACATATTTTACAAATCACTTATAAATTTGATTCCTTCTTTAGGTCTAAATTAGGCTTTACTAGGATCATTCTCTAGGGGGATCCTGAACCCTTCTCCTTCCCCTTCCTGTTCCACCTCCCAAATGTAGTAAGGTAGAGTGATCAATATAATCAACACAGAACAATTGTGCAACCAAACTTACCATAACAATAGATGATTTAATGATCACTGCTGCAGTAGTCACTCCCTCCCTCCACCACATTTGTTTCTTGATTTGTTATTTATGGCAGGGTGTGAATAATTCTTTTTTTGTTGTTTCTAACACTGTCCTTTCAAGGCTCACCTTCCCTGTCTCTGTTGGCATGAAAGCTCTGTGAAGGGCTTGGTGGCCAATCCTTTCTTTTCAGTCAACTCAGCTCAAACTGACTGATAATTTGGGCATGTAGAAGGTGCCTTGAATCTTTGGAAGCTGGTCAGTTGTTATATCCTTTGCAATATATAATCTGTATAGCTAAGGGTATTACAGCAGTGATTATTCAGACATCTGTTGTTATGTTAAGTTTACTTACACAACTGTCCTGTTTCATCTATGGCTAAAGCTTTTAAAAACAATGTTGTTGTTGTTGTTGTTGTGTCTTTTGGCTTTTCCTGGTTAGGGGTCGCCACAGTGGAACTCCGGTCCACTAATGATTGGCAGTAGATTTTTACATGCCGAGTTGCCGGCCCAGATGCACAACCTTCAACGAAGGTACGCCCAATATATTTCTTTAATGTTAAAGCTATGAATAAGCACACACACCCACACACACACTATAGACATGTGATAAAAGCCCAAACAGCAATACAATATTTATAGCCAATAAGCTTTGCTCAAAAATTGATACTTGCAAAATTATACATTGCCCACTATCAAGTCTTAATTTCTTGAAGTTTAAATTAGCCACAAATTGCAAAAATGAACTCTAATAAGCAGACTACTTGCATAAGTAATACAATTAAGAACACTCAAAATGGTTTAATAAAACAATGGAAAAAATCATCTTATTTAATGACATTGATAAGGTGCAGTTAATGTTATGTGATTCAGTGCATTCATCCATGTGTGATAAACATTTCCTGTGATATAGGCATAAAATTAAAGACTGGGATTTTGAATTAAATGTTTGCATCTTTCGACTTTTCCCAGTTAGGGGTCGCCACAGCGGAACTCCGGTTTGCTAATGATTGGCAGTAGATTTTTTACGTGCAGATTTTGCCAGCCCTGACGCACAACCTTCAATGAAGGTACGACTATTCACGCATGTCTCCACAAAGAAGACGTTCTAACTGAGAATCGAATGGGACAACGTCTTGCTGTGAGGCGACAACGCTACCACCGCACCATCACAGCAGCTTGGGATTTTGAATTAAATAAAACTCAAAAAATCTCAGCTTTGCTAGACTTAACGTAAATGGTGATGGATATGTATGCTGTCAGTATGTTAAATAAAAACTTTTTTATTGAATGGTGTATCTAGCACTTGGAAGGGGGGCATACTTTACTAACCCTAAGTTTATATACATTAGGTGATATCTTGAAATTAATATTTAAAATTAATTGTTTTGATAATTTACACAATCCAAGACACACAAACCAGTTTCTGATCTAGAACATATGCTTAAAGCATGCAAGATAAATCAGTGACCCTTTTACAACCTAATAGGTTCATAGGTTCATAAACTGGGCGTTGGAGATGTTTGGGGGGCTACAATCCTCTGGTCTCAAACTTTTAATAAAACTAGTAAATCTAATAGAAATAACAGATCAAATCAGAAAGTTAAAAGAAAGCAAATCCCCAGGACAAAAGTAATTGTTCTAGAAATACTTGAATTATTTTGACAAAATGCCATACAAGTAATATTTTTCTAATTGTACACTGGAAATTAGAACAAGGTAAAGATCATATATGGTGTACACCATATAAACTCATAGTGTTACTAACTCTGGATTAAAAATTATTTCTTTACATAATAATAGACTTTAATCTTTTACATCAAATCAGTCAGTATGTATAAGCATAAGATACTGTTGAGACTATTAACACTGATTGACAAATACTAGCAAGTACTTAAGTCAGCTTGACTCATTAACCTCCCTCTGACCTGTAATTTCTAGTGCTAGAGGTCCTTTTTGGAGATCTGTTCAGCTATGCATTGAAATCAGTTGTTCAGCAAGTGGTCTCAGACTACATTTGCTCTATTTGTCTACTTTTAGCTGGCTGAGAATGTCTTTTAGGTGTTTTCATCTCTCTTTAGGTCAGATCTTTCCAGTTTCTCACTTTTGCAGTCTTGTAAAATAGATTTTCTTATAATCTTTTCTTAACAGGTTCCCCTTCCCACTCCATTTCCATGTTCTTGTGTGTACTTCTTTACTGTTCAGTGGCTTTTCTTTTTTTTAATTGAACTTAATGTTGTGTTCTGCTTTGTTACATCTTTCTTGGGAAATTATTACTATGTTGCTCAGGTGTTAACTACTGTTGATATTTGCTATAATTTGCCATATATGTAGCTTACGTATTTCAAACTACCAAAATTCTCTATTGCTATTTTTATTGAAATGTATCTGCATTGCTATTTTTTATTGCATTGTAGATCTTTGGAGCTTTTCTCCCTGTGCCTCCACTGAAAAAGGACAATAGCTCAGCTGGACACTCCCAGTCAACAAATGTAAAATAAAATAAATAAATAAATACATTTTTGCTAGGCATTACACATTATTTATTATAGATATGGACAAAGGCAAGGATTTCTGTGCCATTAAAAAGTAGTTGTGTGGAATGAAGACTCTACTGTCTGCACTTCATTCAGGCTCTCTGTCATTTAAGACCACAGGAACCACTTAGGTGCTTAACGTAACTTCTCATGTTGAAGTTATTACTTCATCTTCCATTTCCAAAGACTGTCTACTGCCAATCATGAGCAGAGAGGTGATCCGCTGTGGTGACCCCTAACTGGGAAAAAGCCAGAAGAAGATAGCAATACTGATGAAGTAGGCATTTTCCTTCCCATCAACAAATAAGCCATTGAACTCTTTTGGGTATAATGGAGTATTTCTACTCTCAAAAAGAGGTAGGTCCCACTCCTGTCCTGTGCTGGCAACACACATACTCATTATATTTTGGCAGCCTATTTTACCCTTTCTGTTAGACAACTAGAATGAGGATACCATGGAGAAGTTTATATTTTCTGAAACTTCCTTTCTTTTCTTGTCTAACAATCTCTGGATCATTTACAAGATGGCAGTAGCTATGTGTTGTTTACAAAATGAGTGGCTGCAAAGATGTATCACATAACTTGATGAGTTATGGTTATGGCAAATATTAGTCATCTTAAATGAGACCCAGACCCAGGGATTCATGAAAGGGCCTGGCACAAGCTGTATGGCTAGTGCTAAATGATTGATGATATGCACATCACAGTAGTTATCTGCTGCAGCTGCATCATATAGCCATAGGCATCCTCTGTCTCTCTCCCACAAACACAAGTGCACTTTCCAACACATGAGCACCACAGTCTCTGCACCTGGCCCTCTGATCCTCATACTAGAGTAAGTGCCATTAAGGTAGAATATTTTACAGTACTCTTCAAGGCACAATTGCGTTATCCCTGGTGGCTAGGGTTTTCCCTCATCTCATGATCCATTTACTATTTTTGTTGTAACTATGACACAGCTGTATTAGCCCTTGTGGCTAGATTTTCCCCACCCCCCACCGATTGCCATATTGCTGTTGGTGCTTTCATGGCACAATTGCATTATCCCTGATGGCTAGTTGCTCTGCTCCACCCTGATCCACTTTACTATTAATTGTTGATAGATGAACACTGCTTTTTGGCCGTGTCCACTACTGTGACATGGTGGAGACAGCCATGAGCTACACATCCCTTCCTGGAGCCATTTCCAGGAAGGGTGAGGGAGAGAGAGCACATGGCTAATTAATATATATATATATATATATATATATATATATATATATATATATATATATATATATATATATATATATATATATATATATATATATATATATATATATATATTGTGGTTGACCTCTGGTGTGGAACACTGGTCGCCCATGTTGGTGATGACCAGGTCCAATATGTTGTCACCTCTGGTGGGAGTGTTGATCAGTTGAACCAGGGTGTTTAAGTTTATAAATTCTAGGAAAAGGTGGGCAAGGGACTTAGTACTTGAGTAGTTCTCCCAGCTAATGTTTTGGTAATTGAAATCACCCAATATTAGGGTGTTTGGTAGGATCTTTATGTTTTCCAGTATTTCCAGAAATGCGGAATGGGGGTCCTGGGACATGGTGGGTAATCTGTAGCAAGCTACAATTTGAATTGCAGTTTTGCCCATTGTTAATTGCACGTGGATGCTTTCTGAAGCATCGTGCTGTGCCACGAACTTGGAGAGGTGGGTATCCTTAATAAATATGGATACGCCCCCACTTTGTATTTTGGTTTGGGTTCTGTGGCCAAAATATATGGTATGAGTTGTAGCCTGGTAGTGCTGGGGTGTTCTCTGGAGCCTTAAACCAGGTTTCTGTTACTGCATATATATCAATTTTCTCCATATTGAGGGGTACCTCGAGTGCGTGCATTTTGAGGTTTAGACTTCTGGCATTGAGTAGCATTACCCTCAGTTTTTTGTTACTTGTGCTATTTATGGCGGTGGGTTTGTCTTTTGAGCCTTGCCTAAAAAAAGCACTATGGGGGTGGCAAGAGCCTTTGCCAGTATTCGAAAGCCTAAGGGTGACAGGTGCAAGCTGTCTCTAGCGAAGCAGCATGGCTTGTCGAGCATCTCATCCCAGGCAGATAGACTGGATCCCCTTCGAACGACACCAGAAACTTAGCAAATTGTTGAAATCGAGCATTTTTTTCTTTATACCCTGGTATCATTCTTGGTGAGGGCAGGATGCTACTCAAGGTCAGGGTCATACCAGCCTGGCTACTTGATCAGAGAGCTCTTCCATGTCTTTCTTCATGTAGTCCAGGGAGGTACAGCTCAGGTCATTCACACCAACATGGACAATGACAGAGTCATATTTGTACTTGTCTTGGAGTGACCTGAGTACTTGTGTTATGTGGTAGATCCTGGCACCCGACAGACATCTAACAGTAACCTTCTCCTTATTCAGTCTAGTGAGTGGGATGTCAGTGTGCCTGACTATAGAGTCCTCTATTACTAGTTTGTTGGGTATGTTATTTTGCCTTAAGGGCTGTGATTGCATGGCACACTGGTTTTGTGAAGTATGTGTTTCATGGTTTGTGTTGGGGGGCTGGAGGTTGCTTAGATATTTGCTTTGGAGGTCTCTGTTAGTTTTGCAGATTTTTATTTAGAGCCTCCGAGTATGTTTTCATGTATTTATGTGTGTATTTTGCCGGTACTGGTTTAATGGGTCTACGTAAGACTGGTGGTCTGATGCATGTATTTCACTTCTCCTCTTGACTGTCTGATCCAGTCTTGGGTTGAGAGAGCTTAGCCTCTAGTTTGGCTGTATAACTGCATCTCTCGCATGTATTAGTGTTTGGTGGTTGGAGGAGGGGGTTGTCTGTGTACATGAGGCAGTTGTAACATTGCCTCAAAATGCCCAGATTCACCAGTTGGACTGGAGAGTACACCTGAAACTGCCCTTTGGATATGCCATGATAGGTACAGTGAACTGTTTTACTGGATGGCTGGGAAGGTTGAATAGAGAGCCTTGTCCTTCTTACAGTACAGGAGGGTCCAGTGCTAGGGTTTATAAGTGCTTGCTATAAATTCTGAGCAAGTGCCGGGCTGAGAAATGAATGGCTTGAGTGCTTAAGTTGAAAGTTTGTATAGTTCCAAGGGAAAAATTGAAGAGGAGACTTTGTGGAGCTGAAATAGTTTTACCATAGCTAACCGGCGCTGCCCGGCACGCAAAACCGGGCAAATACGGTATTTATAGCAGGGAAATGAAAGAGATAGAAATTAGCCCAAAATGGCCAATAAACTACTAATTTCTGGGCTGAAACCACTCCTCCAGGGACAGATAGGCTGCTTAAAGCTCCCCTGCCTCACAGGTGAACAGAGAAACTTCCTTCTATCCAAGTAAGGTGTGGGCAAACACAGAAATTTGTAACACAGCCCTGAATTTAGCACTAACCTGAAAACTGGACTATACTAGCTTAGAAAGGCAGGAAGCAAGTATATATATATATATATATATATATATATATATATATATATATATATATATTTTTTTTTTTTTTCCAGAAAGGATACTTATTTTTATATATCGCAGATCAGAGTTGTAGTCAATGCCCCCAGTAACAAAGTAGGAAGAAACACAAATGCAGTAAAAGCAGATGAATAAAGTGCAATTATATATATATATATATATATATATATATATATATATATATATATATATATATATATATATATATATATATATATATATATAAAGTAATAGAAAACAAACTGACTTAAACAAGTTACCCAATTAACCAGAAAATGCTTAAAACTGAGCTCTGTTCCAACAATCTTCAATCAGACAAGTTCTAACTGCACAACCCTGCTTACTAGGTTGCAGGGGAAACCTTCTTCAAAAAAAAGCCTGGATCAGTGCTCAAGTTATACAAACAAAGCTAGATTCAGCAGGCCTGAATCTGGTCCATGCTACAGCAACAAGGCGCACCAATTTCGGAAAGAAATAGTTCAAATAAGCAGTCACAATAAGCCTGTGACCAGAAATTCCCAGCTCAGAAGGACAGAATCCAGCTTCTCCTCCCACAAGAGTGCAGACCTCAAACCTTCTTAATGTAGAATAACTGGCCTGAAGCCCAAGTGCTTAAGCCAGAACTAATACACTTTTAGAATAGCAGACACTGGGCCTTCAATCAGCAAGTCCCAGCTTAGAAGGATGTAGGCTACCTGTCCTGCCGCAGCAGTGCAAACCATAGACCTTCTTAATGTGAAACAGCCTGTATGAAGCCCAAGTGCTTAAACCAAAAGACTTAGAATAACAGTTACAATTTAATCAGGCTGCAACTAAGCAGTAATAAATGCAGCAGAATAAATAAAATCGAGTACTTTTAAGAAAAGCAAAATAAAGTAGGAGGAAACACCAATACAGTAAAACAAATGAAAAACGTGCAAAAATTATTTATTTTTTTTAAGTGCAAGAAAAGAGGAAGGAAGAATCTAAGTGGGCTGGCCTTCTCAAATATTCTCTCTGTATTAAGTAGAGTGAACAGTAGACTCAGAATATGATCTAATGGTACTCGGTTAAGTGAGCAAATGAGATGGACCCAGGAGGAATGTTCTAATGCAGACTTACAGGAAGGGCGGGCAATTCCAGAGCCACCAACACTAATACCAACACAAGAACAGGAAGGAAGGGTGGGGAACTAACTTCAGAGAGACACACAACACACTGTTCAGAAACACACAATTAGGAAACAGAAAAAAGGTTTTTCTCTGAGGAAGCTGCTTTAGTAGAGCAGCGAAAACACTATCTTTTTTACTAAATAAATTTGCATTAAGAAAAAGAAGAAGACTTCTTATTGGGCATAGGACCTAAGGATACCTACACCTTTTTGGCTTCAAGTCTCTCAGGAGTTGAGCATAAAATGATTTCTCAAACTTTGTGGATATCACTTAAAGTACAGAGTAATCCGTCTAGGCTATTAAATATCAGATAACAAAGACGTGATAACTCCGCCCGCTCTTATAGCAAAATAATTGCAGAGAGACACACAGCACACTGTTCAGAAACACACAATTAGGAAACAGAAAAAAATGAAAAGACAGTACTTTTAAAACTGCAAGTTTGTACTTAACAAATGACTAAAATTCACTACTGCAAGTTTCACTTAGCTTCAGCTTGTAATGCAGATGTTTGTAGCCAAGCAAGTCTCTTAGGAGTTGAGCATAAAATGATTTCTCAAACTTTGTGGCTAGCACTTAAAGTACAGAGGAATCCCTCTAGGCTATTAAATATCAGATAAACTGTGAGACAGATTTCATGTGAAATGTGTAGTATGATTGGAAGGGGAAGTGGATTTTTTCTTTTCATCTAATTATCTCAATATCATTACATTTTTAATGTATGAATTTCAATATTTTGTTAAGTGCAATTATTAAACCCCTGTAGTTTCTCCACTGAAAATGGTAAATAAGAAACAAAGGGCATTTCTTCCAAATTATTGTTACCAACCCATTTAACCAAATTAGTGTATTTCTGTACTTCAGAAAGTTTATTAACTTCATTAGCTCCACCTTCATCACCCCTCTGCCCTTCTCTTCTTCATGTCCAGACTTCTGTTCCTTAATATGTCATGGATCTCTCCGATTCATCTCAATTCATTTATTAGGATGACTTTACTTCTACAGTGTTGGTTTGGATCGCTATCTTCTCTAACATTTTAAGCCTAGCTGTCTTGCAAGTTGCCTCAAAGTTAGAGACTCACATCTGTCCTACTCTTGTTGGAAAAGTTATAATGTTACGTCACCTGAAGTTTTGTTGTGCCAGTATATAAATTTTGTAAGGTTATTTTTTTTCCAGCTTACTGAAAACCTCTTCTGAGGGATGGAGAGGCAAACCATGTATTGAATATTATGCTAGTGGCAGAACAAGCCACTGGACTACCTAAATTGTGTGTGTCATAACTAGGTAAATATTCTTCCATTCTTCATATACAATGTTAACTTACAATACTCCCTAGTGGTAAGAACAACTCCTCAAGTTTGTCTGTTAACTTTAGTCCAACATAAAATAGCTGATTAGGGTACACTTCACTCAACCCATGACTTTGTGAATAATTAATTGTTATGGATTTAGTCCTTTGTGTATGTCTTACATTCTACCATACTGACAAAACTTTCTGAAGTATTACTTCCAAATCCTTTTATCTGTCACATAACTAAACAAGAAACTTGTGTATAGCACTAACTTGAGTAAATGCCTGCAAATCAAATCCCTTACTTCCATCTGTTCAGCCTACTTACCATGTGTTCAAGATACATGGTGAATACAAATGAAACTTACCCCTGTCTAGTATCTCTTTTTTTTAAACAAGAAACATCTTTATTAAGCCATCACTTATGACATAGGTAATAATACATTTATATAAAAGAAAACAAACCACGCCAGCACAATCTTTGTTACAAGTATTTTACATCACAAACTGTACTGACACACTCCCAGTTGTAAACATTATACATTGCTTATAAACTACCCAATCATTTTCAGTCAGACATTACATAGCTCAATTCTCCTTAAAGGCCTGAATCCAAAACCCCATTATCTCCTTGTTTCTTGAGCTACCCGTTGTTTTATCATAATCCCTTTCCACTTTGAATTTTTCTTTTCTGCTTGTGCTATATATAGGTGCCTTAACTGTGTAGCTCTGAAATATCCCTTCAAATCCGGTAATCACAATCCACCCTGTTCTACTGGAAGAATCAGCTTATCCCACTTGACTGTTGCCATCTTCCCCTCCCTGACAAAGTCCATTGGCCCTTTACTAATTACTATCCATAACTTCTCCTCTAGTTGAAAAAATATGCCTGACCAATGGGACTAAAAATATTTTAAATGTCTGTATCTTACTATCCATATCCATATAACAAAGCTTTCATTTTCTCAGTTTTTGTATTATCTTTTGTTTAGTCACTTCACACATATCCTTAGCTGTCACACCAGAATATTTTTTTTATCCATACTCCTAAATACTTCATTTTATCATGTCCTTATAAATATGGATATTTATTTATTTATTGTATTTGTTTACTGGGAAGGTCCACTGGACTGAAAGAGCCCATTTTCATTGGCGGCCTAGGGAGAAAAGCTCCACACGTAAAATACAATAACACAGAAAATAACAAATACAATAACAAAGAAAGTGAACATTTAAACAACAAAACTTTTTTTACAAAAAATGGTTGAGTTTGCAAGTAAATTTGAACAAGTAAAAATCAGTTAATCATAGTTGTCTATAGAAATATATAAGAGTGATATAAGCAGAAAGGATTGGAAAAGTTAACAGTAGGGAAGAGAAGTTGTGAAGAGAATAGGTTGAGAGTAGATAGGGATGGTGATGAGTTAGATACAGAAGAGGAAAACTGGAACAGTTATAAGTTGTAGATAGGATATTTGAGGAGACTATATTTTATTGGAGTTAATATGAAAGTGAGAGGGTGGGAGTGAGAGAGATTCGTTTATGAAAGGAAGAGGCTTGGTACAAATGCAGATCCAGTTGCTAGAGATTGCTGAACCAATTCATATGTGGGTACATAATTTACCACTATTGCCTCTGTTTTAGCTTCATTAATTCTGTTTCATAAAAATATTTGAAACTGTCTCAAAATGTTCCAAAACACTGTAATGTCTCTTTATGGTTTTATTTATAAAATAATATCATCTGCAAACAGAGACAGCTTTTCTTGACTACCATACCATTTATATCCTTGAATTTCTGAGTCCCTTATTTTTTTTTGTCAGTGGTTCTACATATAATTCAAATAACAAAAGGGGAAAGAGGACACCCCTGTCTGGTTTCTCTTCTCAAGCAGAAATTATCAGATAGGACCCCACCCACTTTCATTTTTGCCTCCAATCCATCATATATCCTCCTAATCAACCTTATAATTTTTTAGGAAATGCAAATGCTTCCATTGCACTGCTCATAAAGTCCCAGCTTACTCTGTCAAATGCTTTGTCTGTATCAAGACTCATTAACAACAATGATATTTTCTTACATTCTGCTTCCCCCCGGATCATCAATGCTCTGTTAATGTTGCCAAATGTTTGTCTGCTCTCCACAAAACCACATTGCTCCATATCTATTAATTTTGGCTTTACTTTTGCCACTCTTTTAGCTATTATAGACATGAACACTTTATAATCATGGTTTAGCATTGAAATGGGCCTGTATGAAGCTGGATATGATGGATCTTTACCCTCTTTAGTTATTACAGCTACCACTGCTTTCTTCCAGGATGTTGGTACTACTTTTAAAATACTGTTAAACAAAACCTTCCAGATCTTTATCAGTTTTTTCCTCATAGCTTCCAAACTTCCACAGGAGTACTATCTATTCCTGGATACTTTTGTGTAGATTGGTTATATATCACAATTTTTATTTCATCTCTTCCTCTCCTAACCGTTAGTAAATAAGCTTCATCTACCTCTAACCTTTGCATATTTAATTCTTCCATAAACATTTCCATTTCTATATGTTCTTGATTTCTGTATTTCTGTGTTTTATGCAGACTGTCGTAAAATTTCTGAAATATTTTTTATACCTCTACAGAATCTCTTGGCACCTTCCTTTGTTATAGGGTCCCTAAGCTTGGCAACAGCCCTTTCTACTTTCTGTTGCCTGAGTTGTTGTGCTAAAAGTTTTTGTGGTCTAGTGTTGTTATCAGAAAAAAAAACAGTTGCTTAAAAGTAATCTTTCGAAACTTATGCATATTATTACGGTAATCCCTTATGTTCTGTTTAGCATTCTGCAGTTGATCCTCTTCTTGTAATGTGATATTCCCTCATTCTGCAATACTTTAATATTTGTCAGTCCCTCTGAATAATTCTTGCTACTTCTTAACCATAGCACCCTTTCTTTTATTTCCACCTTATTTTTAAACTCCAACTTAAATTTATCCCACTCCTTAGTTATAATTTTAGAAGTAATTGCTATCCTCTCAAATAGCTCCTGAATAATCTCCACTGCCCATTCCTTAAATTCTTCTCTTTTTAACAGATAGGTGAGAAAGTGCCAGTGTCTGACTTTTATTTCATTATCCTGTGTTTTTATTTTAGTTATTATTGGTGCATAATCTGACATGCTTATTGGGTGTGTATCATGACCTTCAATTAAATGCACATGTTCCGCTGAAATCTAAATTCTGTCTGGCCTAGCCCAATTTTTATATCTTGGGAAATAATATGTAAATACACTGAACTCCTATTACTGAATCCACATCTTACATGCCAAATATTCTCATAAATTTCTTCAAAACCTGAGAAAAAAATCAAAAATGAGGACAACAGGGTTACTAATGGCAGCAGATGCTTACCAAGATGTGGGCACAACATTCTGACCTAAAAGGGAAAACATCCCTCCTTCCCTTCCCATGACCAACAATAGCAGCTTCGCTTAACCACTGAGGGGCCATAACAACTGCAGAGGACATGGCTGTAGGTACTATACCAGTGTGGTCTGAGGTACAACAAATGGTCACAGAAGAGTCACCCACCTGCAGATGAGTCAAACTGTTAGCCTGCTGAGGTGGCAAAAGGCAGTTTGTTTAACTGTTTCTCATTGTGGCTAGAAGAAAGATTGACCATGGGACCAGTAGTAATGGTCAGGCCAAAAATTATGTCTCTTTCCCATGGAAGACAGGCAGCAATTATTGGTAAACACTATCAGTCCAAAAAAGTAACTTTTTTGACAGAAGCAACACAGTACAAATCATTACACTATGATAGCCCCACAAGAGAAAAATAAACACAATTTCTCCACAGGAAAAATGTTTTCAGTTACTTTACCCGACTTTTAAACTGACATAAAAAAAGAGTTCTCATTTTAAAAATATGTTAGAGTCTCAAGTCAGTATGTTGAAACACAATACTCCCAGCTTCAAAATACCTTTCCTGAAGACGAAGGTAATAAAACATCAACAAAATTTAAAAAATGGAAGTTTTTTCCCCCAAAGGAAGTTATCTGCCCAGCGAAGGAAAGCACAAGCCAGCCTCAGAAGAGCTTCTGCAGCAGTAAAGCTCTGTAGTGTTTTGCAAGCAAATATGTCCTTCAGTCAGCCAAACTTGAGCGTCCTGACAGCTTGGACATGTCAAAGGTGCCATCAAGCTTTGGAAGCTGAGTGGCTGTTATATCTTTGGAAGGTATAACCTATATGGCTAAGACCACTGCAGCAGTGATCGATATGAGGAACATCTATGTTTTAAATGCTATAAACAATTAAAATGTTCATATTTAGAAAGCCAATCCTTTAAGAGCAATCAGTATCATAATGAACATTGGGTCCATACCTTTTTATTGTTGTGCGTTTGTTTCTTTGATTCATTCTTGCTTCAGTTTTTATTTCATCTTTACACTGTTGTCTATTCAACATTTATTTCTGTTATCCAGTAGTCAGTAGAATATTGAAAATACAGAAATTTGTTGATTTTTAGTGAAATCTTTAACATCCATGGGACTCAGAACTATATAAGTAATAAATGAATAAACTAGCTATGATTAGATTTCTATATATCCTTACATACATAGTAATTGTATGTCAGACATGATTAGAACAATCCACTTATCTCTTTACTGTGATCCAATTAATGTTCTCAATTGCATGAAGATCTCAGAACAAATTACAATTAAAAAAAACATACAGATGTTATTTGTAGATAATCAAAATCAAATTAAATATGAACACATTTCTAAACTATCAATACTTCTCATTAAATGTCATTGTAAATGGTTGAGTATATCAACATGAGTAATCTATTTAAACTATACTTAACATTTCATAATTAACATGTACCCTTGAATGTTTAACAAATTCGACTAGATGTTAAATGTTGTAAAGCTGACTATATAACATGGTTGCCCCTTTGCATGTATTAGTTAAGTGCAATATACCAAAATGTTTTATCTACTATGCCTATGTGCTTTATCAGTTTCTTTATAACCCTTACATAGGTCTTCCTGTTGAGGCCCACTGATTCTTAAGAACTACTGTACAAAATGATATGCATTTAAAGATGACAAAGTAAATAATGCTTATCTTGGTCAACTTCATTAAGAAAATAATTGAAGTCTTGATTATATAGATTCTAGAACATAGCCTAGATCTTAATAGTATGTTCAAGCCTTGACATTTAATCTTGTATAGTGGTAACTAAGCAGCAAAGAAGTTTATCTTAGTCCAGAGTGGAATGCCATTGTTTCTCACAACGATTCTCCTTGCAGAAATCTTAATCTGAGCTAGATATATGTATGAGAGTCTGAAGCTGATTTACTAGGTGGTAATATATTGAAACTAAACCATCGGTGACATTAAGGTGTCATATCTATACTGACATCACATGATTTTATACTCTCAGGGAAACCAGGAAAAAAAAATAAGTTATGTACTCACCATAGCTATGCATCTGTGTTGTCCATTTTTATTTTTCCTCAGTAATTGGATATTGGATACAATCTCGGATCTGACTTGTCCACATTTACAAGACTCTCAGATCCAACTCATCAGCTCCTCCCTCTACCCAGAATGCCCTAGTCAACCTGCTATACCTCAGTTTGGATCTGCTGCCTTCTAAGCCTTAGGAGTAATTAATCTAAGCATAGTCAAAGTAAGAGCAGAAGTAGCAGACCTGAGTCTGCAACCTGAAACAGAAGCTCCCCAAAAAACACAAGATCACTCCAGGAGATGAAAGGAAGGGGTAAAGGGGGGTTAAGAAAGAATGAAAATGGGCAAGACAGATGTATAGTTATGGTGACTAAATAACTTTAATATCTGATGATGTCTTTCTCATTCATTTCTCAACAATTAAGACAGAGTACCCATCTATGTGAGCCTTAGATGGACCTCATTGAAGATATTCTGGAGTACTTCAGAACCAAAGGCAGCTCTGCCCCTGGAAGTCAAATCCAATTTGTAGTGAACAATAAAGGTATGAGGATTAGAGCAGGTAGCTGCTGAGCAAATGTCATAAATAGAAATTCTAGACAAAAAGGTGACATGGACCTAGTGGGATGTGCTTTAGGAGTTCTGTGGCTGACTGTATACAAAGCAAATGCAATCAATAATCCATCTGGCCAGGTTAAATTCAGAAAATGGTGTTCACAATTTGCTTAGGGAGAAGGAGACAAATAATTCATAGGTTCATATGTGTGTACTAGGCTAATGACCCTGGAGCCTTTACAAGCCTAGCCGCAAAAAAATTGCCCAGGCAGCATGCCACCCGATGTTAGTTCACAGTGCATCTATCCAGGAGAGCAACTGGAATGATCCCTGGGGTGAACTTTCTGTTACCCATACATTCAGCAAGTATTCTCTTGAAGAGGGCCAGTGAGGTGCAATTGTTTTGACTTCCTGACATTTTTTGTTCTGTGGAGGTAAAAATGTAATTGCCTATATACACTCAGAAGATGTAGCAAGTACTTTCCTTTGTTAGCAAAGTTGGGAAAGAAAACAGGCAAATTAATGGCTTGATTAATATTTGTTTCAAAGGCTACTTTATGCAAAAAAGATAGACTGATTTGTAAGGTAACCATGTATCTATGAAAAGTAAGATAAGGAGATTTGGAAGAGAGATTCTGGAATTCTGAAACTCATCTTGCAGATGTAATGGCTACCAGAACAGTTGTTTTCCAAGTTAACAGTTTTCAGTCAGACTTAAGTGATGTTTCAAAGGGTTTTTGAGTTAATCCTTATAGCACAACTGTCAAATCCCAGTGGGGAAATGGGTCATTCACTGGGGACGTAAGCAATGAAGTACCTTTTAGAAAGGCCTTGCACAATTTTGAAGAAGCTAATGAGGAACCATTTTCTCCTGAGTGAAAATTAGATATGGCTGTCAATTCCACCTTGATAGTAGAAAAACTAGCTCCTTCTTGAAAAAAAGATGCTAAAAATTCTAGCACCAAAGAAATAGGAACAGTGAAGGGATCCAGTACCCTCTGTAGACCCAAAATAGAGAATCTTTTCCATTTACTTTTGCAAATCTTCCTTATTTTTTTTTTTCTATTTGTTTACCAGGAAAGTCCAACTGGGTCTAAGCAGACCCTTTTTCAGTGGAGGCCCATGGAGAAAGGCTCCACAGTTACAATGTTTACAGCAAAATATACAAAAGCTTATGCAAGTATTTTGATAAACATGGACATATAAAAATTCTTATACAATTTAGTAATATTCCTGAAGTTAACAAGAGTAGCAATCTCTCTCTCTCTCTCTCTCTCTATATATATATATATATATATATATATATATATATATTTAGATATATATATGTCGACTTTTATTAGTCGAAGTTACATTACTTCGACTAACAAAAGTACGACCTGACATCCGTGAAAGTGCACTTCACCGAAAGCCGATTCACCGAAGCACGCTACAGTGGGGATAAGGAAATATATCCTTTTCCCCATATAATATAATTGTATAATATGTTGGAGCTTTTCTCCCTGGGCCTCCGCTGAAAAAGGGCTCTTCACCTCAGTTGGACAATCCCAGTCAACAAATGTAAAATAAATAAATAAATATATATATATATATATATATATATATATATATATATATATATATATATAGAGAGTGTACTTAGGAAACTAGCTAAGTTATAAACAGATATATAGTGTGACTATGATGGGATTGCTCACAGTTTACAGTCTTAATACCCAGTATTAGAATTTCAGCAACGTTGAGTCACAAGAACAATATCAAGGCATTACAGTCATTGGTATATCAAGGAAGTTATGCAGTGACATTAGAGGAAGGTTAGTAGTTTAGACTTTAACAGGTTAAGTTAAAAGATATAACATGAGAGTAGATGTAGCTTATAAATATGGTAGAAAGCAATGTGTAATGTACAGTGAGGTTACATTAGGAAATATAGACTGAGGTTGGAGGATAGCAAGCAGGGTTAAGGTCCTGGTATGAAAGCTGGTAAGAAGGTGATAGGGGATATTGGATAGGGTTATACGGGTGAGAGTATAGCAGTGGATTGGTAATAGCAGTGGGTGTTAGCAGCTGAAGACACTCAAAAGTAGTGAAAGGAGGAAGAGATAAGGCCTTATAGGGGAAGGATGCTAATAGGGAAGTACAAGTAGAGATTAGTCAGGCCTGCTACACGGGCATTGCCATGTTAGTTTGAAGTGTTCCTTTAGCAGTTGTTTGAAGTTGGATGTGCTTTTGGTATTGAGAATGTTTTGAGGTATGTTGTTCCACTCTTTATGGGAGAACAGGGAGTCACCATATGTGTTATTAGATCTACTGACCTTTAAGAGTGTTTTATCGGATGACCTAAGGGACCTAGTGCTTGAGTAAGGATGGATAATATTGCTAATATTTGGGCAGTTTTCTGGGTGGAGGAGGAGGACGATGGAGTGAGTTAGTACTAATTGGTTGTAGGCTAGTTGTTTGGGAAGCTCAAGCCAATTAAGATGGTGCAGTGAGGTGCAGTGATGGGTCTTGGCTGAGTGGTTAGCTGCAAATCTAGCTATTGTATGGTAGCAGGATTCCAGTTTGGTTAAGTCTGATTTTCTTAGATTTCTAAAAATGGATGAGGCATAAAGTACACTAGACAGTAGGTGGGTTCTACTGATGGCATGACAGGTGGAATCTGTAAGGAAGGGTCTGATCTTGTAAAGGAACAGTACATCTTCTTAATAACTGAGTCAAGGTGTTTATCAAGTTTAAGGTCCTTGTCTATAATTATAGAAGCCTTGTGGGAAGATAGAAGTATCTGTGTTACTGGGAAGGAAAGCCTGGGCTGCCTAGCCATCAGTGGAACTGGATAAACCATGCGGTCAACATGAGGCCTGGAATGTCTGGATAATCCATGCCAGAGGGGTGCAAAAGCAGGTCTGGACTGGGGTCCAGTACCTATGGTGGATAACAAAGATGAGATCAAAGGAAGGGAAACCATATTTGACAAGACCAAAAGTAGACAATGAGGATAACTGTGCTCTTCAACCAAAGTAACTTCTGTATAAAGAGGTATTGGGAGATAAGCATAAAGGAGACTGGATGGCCAAACATGGACTAGAGCATCTCTTGGTGACCCCCACCAAGGGGGGATTAAGGCAAAGAACCTGCTGCACTTACTTTTGTGGGATGAGGCAAAGAGGTCACAGCAAGGTTGGCTTTAATGATGAAAAATCCTCTCTGCCACTGATTGACAGACCACTTGTGAGGCATCAGACGGGACCTGTTGTGCTTGCCCCCTAGAATATCGGACTTCCCCAGTATGTGCATTGCCATTAGAAGGTGGGGGGAGGATATTGCCCACTGCCACACAATTATTTCTCCTTGACAAAGGGGACAAGATCAGGTTCCTTCCCGTTTGCTGATGTACCAAACCACAGAAATATTGTTGGTTTGAATTACAATTGTCCCAAGAGGGAGAAAGTCTTAAAAGGCCCTCAAAGTTAGGACTGCTCTCATCGCTATGAGAGTCATGTGTTTATTGGTCTCTTCTGTGGACCATGTGGTTTGGACCATCTATCCCAAAAAATGCCCCACCCCAGCCCATCTGGGAGGTGTCCATGGTGACTGTTGCTACTGGGGGGTCAAAGTACAAAAGGATGGCCTAGACAAATTTCGTCCAACTGAATCTACCATTGTAGATGATATTGGCAAACTTGAGTGACTTTGACCAGAAAGGGCAAGGGATGATGAAGAACTGACCACTGAACAGTTATGATCCGTTGAAGAATGTACATATAAAACCTGGCTATAGGAACTAAGGTTATGGCAGCTGACATTGACCCTAGGGCCTGAAGAACAAGTCAGGCTGGGAGAGAAGGGTGTACAATAATTTGCTCCACCTGCTACTTGATTATACTTACCAGTATAGTAGAACAGAGGCTATCTGACTTACTGTGTTCAACTGGGCACCTATGAACTTCAGGCAATAAATAGGTTGAAGATAAGATTTGCAGATGTTGAATGAGGTGCCTAGTGACTGATATAATTGGAGCAAGTGTCTGTGGATTCCTCTAGGAGATGCTTGGTTGGGATGGTGAGGAGCCAGTTGTCTATGTATAGAAACATTCAGAATCCCATCAGTCTCACATGAGATACACTACTGCCATACATTTGGTAAACACCCTGGTCCATGGTGACACCAAAGGGCAGGGATCTGAAATGGTAATGACTGGCCCTAGCCTAAAGTGCAGAATGCTTCAGGATTGTCTGTTCATCTTGATGTGATAATATGCATCCTGAAGTTTGATGAAGCACATCCAATTCTCCTTGTGTAAAAACAGCAGAATGGACTGAACCATGACCATTCGAATCTTTGACTTCTCCACAAAATTATTTAGTTTGCTCAGATCCAGGGTTGGTCTCAGATCTCTGGTTTTCTTTGGCACTAAAAAGAATCCTGAACAAGTTCTGAATCCTTTCTGGTATTGCGGGACCTCCTGGATGACTCTTGTCTAGCAGCTTTTGAATTTCCTGAGCTGCTACCTCCCTCTGACAAGGTGAGACACTGGGTAGCTTTTTTCTTTTCACTGGATTAATCTGAAAAAAATGGAATGCAATAAACTCTAGATATGATTTTTATCACCCAAATATCTTTTGTTATTGATGCCTCGACATCTGGGTGCAGAGACAAGCACCCCCCAATTACCTTCAGAGTTGAGCAGTCGGGCAACCTTTCAGGAGCACTGGAAAAATGGAATGCAATAAACTCTAGATATGATTTTTATCACCCAAGAATCTTTTGTTATGGATGCCTAGGCATCTGGGTGCAGAGACAAGCATCCCCTGATTGCCTCCAGAGTTGAGCAGTCGGGCAACCTTTCAGGAGCATTGGAAGGGTTTAGCACAAAAGGAATCAAAGAAATCCTGTTTTTACATGGTAGGTCTGCCACGAGGATGGTGTCTGCCATTTGAACTCCCCCCTGTGCCCCTGAGGGAGTTATCTCCATCTGAATCCTGGCAAGGACCCAGAGACTGATGGAACGACATTTTCCTGCTTACATTTTGATTCCTTGAAAAGGATTGTTGAGGGGGGGGGGGTATATCGCTATGGCAGACAGGGGTCTTTTCATCCTGTTCATTCCAGGAAAGCGTTTCCTTAGTAGGGCCAAAAACAATGTTCCATCAAAATAGATAATGATGAATGAAGACTTGAAAGGCTCCACAAAATCCCATAGGAGCATCCAGGCATGTCTCCTAATAACTATGCCTGAACCAGCCACCCATGTGGTACCCTACACAGCATGTAATTTTAGCTTCATGGATGCATTAAAGATGGATAACAGACTGGCCAGCTGTAAAGATGACTTCTTGTAGTCCTCTACAAACATGGACTCAGAGAGGGCTTTGGAAATTTCCTTAGTCAAATCCTGTTGTAATAATGTGAAACATACCAAGTAATTCAGAGACTTTAAGGCAAGGGTTGCTGAGGAAAAATGCACTTTCCAAATCTGTCCAATACCCTGGACAATGTTACAGGGATGGAAAGTGGAGATCTGCTACTCCAGTTCCTTCTTTGAGGCTGGCACCACACCATAGCATAAACAGGGACCCCCTGGCTCCAGTGCAGCCTATCATTAGGTGGTGCCAGAAATTTATTAGGGTGACAAGGAATGAGTTCTGCAGTATCTGGTTTCTTCCACACCCAGTGAGAGACTAGATCTATAAACTCATCTGCCATGGTAATCAGCCAACACATAGATGGGCTGGACCCAAAAGCTTCCATAAATACTAACTCTTCATGGGAGGGGGTATCAGAGGACTATCCACCCTTTTGCCTGAGAATTGCTAGGATGTCTCCAAAGGAGATGTCATCCAATGGAGATCTGGGGACCCCTCCCCTTTATTGAAGTCATTGTCTTCAGCGAGAGATGCCAGGAGAGGTATCCAAAGAGAAGGGAAAATCCTCAATAGGGACTGTCTGGATGCTTGACACTGCTGGCTGTGGAAAAAGTCTAATAGGATCAGAGCTCAGACCTGAAGGGAGTATGGCTGCAGGATCCAAAAAGGAAAGAGTAGTTGAATCTCTCAGATGAGGAAAAAACCCTCTCCTCTACCTTGAAGGCAGAAGGTCCAAGGAAAGCTGTTGCTGGCCACACCAGAGCCGAAGCTGCTAATACTACAATGCTGCGACCCTGCCTGGGCCCCTGCCTCAAAGGGAGAGTTGGAACTAATCTGTCCAACACCAAAATTCCAAGGGCAGGTACTATTCCAAAATTGAAGTGGAACCTAGCCCCTCTGAGACCCAACACCAATGCTTTGACTCCAAAACTCATCCTGGTGTAAAGGAATCTAGGCCAAACAAGTCAGTGAAGTAGTTAGAGTCAAAGATTTAGTTGTCTTCAGGTCTGACATTGACACTGTCAGCTCTCTCAGATTCAAAGGCTCTAAAACCATGGGTCAGAGTGGAGGAGGAGAGGTCACTGCATCAGAAGTTGAATAGAGGCTCACAGATCCAATAGGAGACAAAGATGAGATAATCTTCATCTAAATTCAAGCTCTGAGGAATGTCATCATCATACTATCCATTTTAGCACCTGAAAAACTCCTGAAGGACCTGATGGAAGAAGTAGTGGACTGGGGCCAAGATTCTCAACTTGGTATCCCCTGAAGGAAAAGAGAATGGAGCCAAGGGGAAGCAGGTTACACAGCAAAACCTGGGGACCAGATTCTTGGAGACTTGGTATGAACAGCTGTCAGATCTGAGGATGTGGGATCAGACTGCTTCTATATTAGATCCAAAGAGGTCAGATCTGACTTATTTTTGATCTTTTAAGGAGGATCAGAAGATGAAGTAGTCTTCAGAATTTGGGCTGGAGACCACTTGTCTAATTCTTTCACCTCCAAAGAAGCTTTGGATTTTTTGTGGTGGTTTGAACCCCTGAAGTAGAAGACAGTAGTGGTAGTAATCCCATCAAAACTAATTTGTTTCTGCAATCACTAAGGGCTCTGGAATTAATGGTTGCACAAATGGAACAGTGTGTGTTGAGATTAGAAGACACACTCCTTATGGGCATCAGAGTTAGGGATCGTATGTCCACAGGAAGTGCATTTTTTTGAAGCATGGTGGTTCCTCGACAATAATATACCTTCTCAGAACTACTAATAAAGAAAGAAAGAAAGAAAAATTGAAAACTGATTTTTCTTTTAGTATTTTAACTACCAACAATGGTAGGAAACAGAACAGCTGCTAGAGGGTAGAAAGGAGGAAATGGTAGGAAAATTATCAGCGATGGTACCATAAGCTACCTGCGGTAGAAGACAGAGAGGAAAAAGATTATCACAAGCTAAAGAAACTGAAAAATTCAACAACTAAGTGAGGGAGGTGGGTAAAAGAAGTATGATCATAAGGTAGGAGGTTATACAGAAGAAAAATGAGACTTACAGTACAGCAAAATAAACCACCCAAAAAGATCTCAGCAATGGATCTGCATCTGTAGCGATATGGCAGCAAACAAGATCCAAGGTACATAGGTTTACTCGGGCATTATGAGTAAAGGGAGGAGCTTGTGAGTTTATCAGAAAGTCTTATAAATGCTGTTAAGTGGGATCAGAAGTTGGATCCAATACTCAATTGTTGAGGAATGAATGAAAAGGACAACATCAGATCATACTAATCAGTACCTATTCACTTCTCTACCGCCTATACACAGGATGAAACAAAATCAATGCAATGAATATGGTCCCATATGAAGATGCAGATTTCACCACCCTAACTTGATGTGAGATCTCAGTTCCAGGTGAATGGTGGACCTGGTGAGAAACAAAACATCAGGGTATTTATTTATTCTTTTATAGTAGTAACACCAAATTCAGGATTCAGAAAATCAGAAATATCTTTTATCACATGATTGTGAGATACTAATTAAATTAACTCAAATCTCTCAGAACAAAGGAAAGACACTATTTGACTTGGATACACAATTACTTTTAATCTTATCATAAAACTATGAATACTGATCAATGAAAACAATAACACAACTTAATAATTAATGCTTACAGGATATTCTCATACCCTTTATCACATTCCTGACCATGAAAAGAAACACGATTTATTTTAATTGAACTAAGCACACACAGAATAAAGGAAATGCTGTGTCAGTCCAAAGAAATGAATGTTAATTCTGGCACATTTTTCAGTTTCCATTTTAAAAGTGTTCCACTGCAGTTAAATTATGCATTGTGGCACTTTCTAACTTAAGTGATGTGATGTATTTTCAAACCCATCTTAACAATATTACGAGGGGGGCTTCCTAATAAGTAGCTTTGTAAAATTTTATTAAAAATGCACACAATTCTGTTACATCCCTTGCTGATATCACTTGAGGCAATAGCATTGGGTATATATTTCTAAATTTTAATGGACAGGAACCCATGCTTGTAGTGTTTGAGTCAATTAAAGTCTATGGATACACTTGCATTCACTGGCATCATTCATTGGCATCAGTGAGGGTAAAGTTCAATGAACTTTTCAGTGATGTCCTGCAGAGCAAAATAAAATTTCATGCAGGATGTAATTTTGAACTTAGTATCAGAAAGCAAACACCAGAAGAAATAAAATGCAGGATAGCTCTGGGGCACTATATGCCAAGGTCCATCAGGTAACTTAGAAACTGCCATGGAACACTAAATCAGGAAATAGTCCAAATTGACCCTATTTTTGAATAGCAAGCAATACTTTTCCCTTTACACTGTAAATGCATTTTAAGATTTCAAATATAACCATATAAACCAGAAAATATATCAAGGTATACTGTAATATTCAATGCCAGCTTATTGTCAAATCTTGTAATACGAGTTTTGACTTTCTCTCAACTCCAATCATATTTAACTTTTGTTAATTTACCTCTAATCTCTCATTTTCAAGAACAAATTTAATAGACTATCTGGAGCATATGCTTATGCTTAGCATACCATCTTTTAAAATAAGCTATTTTACTATACGTGATAGTTTACAGCAGGCATGTCAAAAATAAATGCACTAGTTATCTCCCATTCATCCTTCATTAACATTCTTGTTCATAGGTTCATACTAGGCTATCTGCCCAAGGGCATTTATAAGCCTAGCCCATAGTTATGTGGCTTTCGCCACCCCTTTAGTTTGAATAAAAACTATGCCTATCATTTTTCTGTGCCTCTGTCAAGCAGTGACACTGAAGTAATCCCTGGGGTATATCTGCGATCTCCCATCCATTGGTCAAGATTCCTCTTGAACAAGGCCAGCGAGGTGCTCTGCCTCACATGTACCGGGATTTTGTTCCACAGCATAGAGAGTCTCTGGGTGATGAATTTTCCCTCCAGCACGTTCTATTTATAACCGTGTCAAGGTTTAAGTCTCCCGCCCTTGTGGTTCTGAGGGATCTAGATTTTTTGAGATGAAGCATATTCATCAAATCTGGGTTTGACATGGCCTTATATGTCAGGCACAGGTCACCTCTGAGCAAGCGGTATGAGACTGAATAGAGCTGGAGTTCTTTCAGTCGGGCAGCATAAGACATATTTTTGAGACCCTTTATCCTTTTGGTGAGGAACTTTTGGGGCCTTTCAAGCTGCATCAGGTGTCTGGTCAGATACATTCGAGCAGGGCATTGTACTCAATCATAGGTCTAATGAGTGATGAGTACAGGGGACGATGACCTCCCTTGATCTAGATGTGAATCCCTTCATGATCAGGGTGGGCGTATAGAAAGATTTCCTAACTACTTTAGCAACATGAGTGTCAAACGAAAGGTTACTGTCAACTTGGGTCCCCAGATCCCTGATGACTTTTTCTGTGCTCAGTGGATTGCCACCTATATGGTAGCTAGGGGTAACTTTGTTTTTCCCGGGAAGGGTATGACTTTTTTTTTTTTTTTAACTTCAGGCCATGGCTCTGGCACCAGTTATCCGTTTCTGTGAGGCCCTTCTGGAGGATATCTGTGTCAGATGTGTTTTCGACTATGGCGCCCAGTTTGTCATCTGCAAACTTTTGTCTTTCATAGCCCTCCTGTGTTTGCTTGTACTTCAGAAAAGTAGATGCCGAACAAGAGTGGACAGGGACTGAGCCCTGTGGGACACCACTTGTGACAGGCTTTGAGTCTGACATGGCTCCAGCAACTCTGACCCTGTGGGTTCTGTCACTTAGCCAGTTTGCAACCCATCTTGTGATGTATGGGTTTACATTCAAGCTGATGAGTTGATGAGTTTTTCGATGATACCTGAGTGGGGTATTGTGTCGAAGGCCTTGCCAGGGTAGGTCGGCTGTATGGGACTGCCTTTTCCCATCATCAATGGCCTTGGTGACTGTCTCGAAAAAGTCAACCAAGTTTAAGAGGCAGGATCTGCCTTTGACAAAGCCAAACTGGGTTGGATCCAAAGTCTGCAAGTTCCCTATGTCTTTATTTATGAGTTCCATTATGATCCTCTCCATGGCTTTGCAGATAAGGCTTGTCAAGCTAATGGGGCGGTAATTTCCAGGGTCTGTGACAAACTAGTGGCAGTCAGAAGTGAGACCCACAACTATTGTAACAACATTGTCCACTGTACTCATCCCTCGTTAGACCCATTATCGAGTACAATGCCCCATTTGGTATGGACCTCAGAAGACATCTGCAACAACTGGAAAGGCCACAAAAATAGCTTGCTAAAAGAATCACAAGCCTAAAGCAGATGCCTTATGCTGACCGTCTAAAAACACTCCAGCTATACTCTGTCACATATCGTCTACTCAGAGGTGATCTCTGCTTAACATACAAGGTCATGTCAAACCCAGAGCTGTTGGACATACTGCACTTAAAGAAACCCCAATCCCTCAGAGCCACATGCTCCAGGGATCTAAACCTGGTCATCACAATGAACAAAACATACTGAAGGGATAGGTTTCTGACCCAGAGGCTGCTCATACTCTGGAATAGACTGCCCATACATGTCAAGCTGAGGGCCTCTTTGGCCCTTTTCAAAAGGAACCTTGACAATTGGATGTGAGATAGGAAATTCACCCCGGGGATCATGCCAGTCACCCTGCTAGGCAGGAGACCAGGGAAGCAAATATTCTGGGAAAAAATAGCCAGGGAATTGTTATGGCTAGGCTTGTATAGGACCTACGGCTGATAACCTAGTACCAACCTATGAACCTATGAACCAATATGTTGTTTACAGTTTAATCAACTATATCACTCTCACTGTCATATCCATATCAGCAGACCATCATGTATCAGAAATATCAATGTGATGTTTCAGATAATTTCCTGTAGGATGTGTCACAAACACAAGTAAAAATGCATCAAATGTGTGCACCAAAAGAAACTCACATATCTTATGCTATGCTCATGTCTAACCTCTTGACATAGTTGTATTAATTTCAAAGATCAGACAAAATATCCAGAATATACCACTTCATACTTTGATCTGAATTATCATTTGCAAAGCTGAATGGAATGGGAACTCATTCAAACACACCACAATAACAAAGAGAAAAAGAGTTAAACTCATTAAATGTTTTACAAAATAAACCATTATATATATATATATATATATATATATATATATATATATATATGTATATACATTTGCACACACACACACACACACACATATATATATATATATATATATATATATATTTATATATATATATATATATATATATATATATATATATATATATATATATATATATATATATATATATATGGTTCACTATCAAAATTATGACAGTAGAACCACAAATGTTGACATCTCTGAACAGGAAGAACAGAAACCATCAAGCAAACTGCTCAGAATGTTGATTTGTTTGGAGGGCAAGAATCAACATTCGACAGTTACAGGACCACTTACCATCTGAACAAAACACTGTTTTCCAGCCATACACATTTATTCTGTTTTGCAGGGGGCAAGCCCCCATGCACCCCC
>NC_056737.1:368707134-368784634 GCF_019279795.1 Protopterus annectens
AAAAGGCATCTTTCCATATGTATATGTAGTTTAAAAACAATACAATAAACCACATTTGTCACTAATCTCGAACATTTTAGTAATTTAGCAATTAATAAATACTGTTGTGTTATTAGAATTTACTTGGTTGGCCTCCTTCAACACATTTTTATGTTTGTTTTTAGATTACTGGAAACTTCAACAAGGTGTCTTTATTCTTCCCACAGGGAGGCTATCGGAGAGAGAGTCCCCTAGATATGCTAGCTAAAGTGATTTTATTGGAGCTTATCCTTTATACTCTGTTTCTTGTTAGTCCTGTCCACCTCTGAGTCACAGTTGGGATACCAGATTTCAATTGTACCCTCTGAATTATTTTGTGATATAAATACACTGTAGCAAATCTACTAGTATACAGGATGGGGCAAGTTATAGTGCCAGTAATAACATGGATATGGGGCTGCATTATGAAATTTTAGGACAGTGAGGGCCTGAACATACTATAAAGCAGTTTATATGTTGGGTTGAGTTGGTGAGAAGTAGACTCACTTTAACATTCTAAGGCTAGGGAATGCAGAGTTCATCTTCATCAACCCACTTTTTCCCATTTTCTACATGGGGTTGGAGTGTTATGTCAACTCTTACCATCTCTCTCTCTATTCAATGCCACTCTCTTGCCTTCTTTGACACTCATGCCTGACTGTTTCAGGTCTTTGCTCAAACATTCCATCCACCTCTTTGCTGGAAGCCCTCATTTCCTCTTGCCTTCTTCCGGTCTTCCCAAATCATCTTCAGCAGATTGTCTTCTGCTTTTCTGGACCACAATCTGTGCTCTTTGATCTGTTCTGCAATTGGAGCTATTTTGGCTTCTGCTCTTATATCCGCATTTCTTTGTATGTCCCACAGTGTACATCCTACCACCAGTCTCAGGTAGTTCGTCTCAATCATCTCTAGCTTCCTCAACTGCTCTGCCTTTACTTTCCAATTTTCTGTACCATACAGCAGTACTGGTCACACAAATGTTTTGTACACATTAATTTACAGCTTCTTTGGCATTCTTATTTCATATACTACACCTGGCACTCTGCGCCATTTGGATGCATCCCCTCGGATTCTAGCTTTGAACTCCTCATTCAAACTTCCCGTCTCCTCAATCACCCTTCCCAGATACTTGAAGCTGTTAACCAGTTCCACCCCTTCCATTCTGTCTCATTTCTCAACTTCTTCTGATTCCCCCCATTTGCTGTCATTACAACTGTCTTATCTGTACTCGGTTTCATACCATGTGTCTGCAGTTTTGCATTCCATTCACTTGCCCTTTGCTTAAGTTCTTGCTCAGAGTCTGCCTGTAATGCCACAGTTTGCATAAAACAACTTTGTTGATCTGTCCCTTCTGACCTGTTTGCTAATGTAGTCCATCACCAGTACGAACAGCAGTGAGCTCAGAGCTGAACCTTGATGTACACCCACTCCCAATGGGAACATCTCTGCGACACCAAACACATTTTGTACATAAGTTATTAGGTCCTTGTACGTAGCTTGCACTAATTCTACCAATGTTTCTGGGACTTCAAACCACCACAGAACTGCCCAAATCAGCTTTCTTGAAACCTTGTCATATGCTTTGTCCAAGTCTAGGAATACCCTAATTGGATGTTTTCCTCAATTCTAGCTTCTTCTCAACTATCTGTCTCACTGCCAACATTGGGTCATTTGTGCTGCTTACTGATATAAAGCCAAACTGCTCAAATCTCCAATCTTACTTTCTACTATTCTGCATATTCATTTATTGATCAACCTCTCAAGAACATTCATGCAATGTGAAGAGGAGTTTGATATCTCTGTACTGCTCATAGTTGTGAATGTCCCCTTTGTTCTTGAACACTGGCACTAGTATGCTTATTCTTCAGTCATCTGGGATATGCCTCTCTCTCCCTCTCTCTCTCTCTCTCTCTCTCTCTCCACACTGCTATGAGTACCCTCAGGAGCTATTTTTCCCCTATTATATCCAACATATTTATCATATCTGCTGTGACTTCATCTGAGCCTGCTACTTTACCCTGACTTCATTTTGCTAAGTGCTGTTCTTACTTCTTCTATGGTGGGCTCCTCCTCTTCTCTCACTGTAAGCTGCATCTGGGACAGTAAACCTTCTGTAGTGTCTTCTTCATTCAGAAGCTACTAAAAGTATGATTTCCATCTGCCTTTGATATCATGTGGACTGGGAGCAGGTTGTTGCTGGCATCCCTTGTGAAGGGTGTCTGACTATCTTCTTTATCTTTCTGTCTTTGTCTTGCAACCTGATATAGTTTCTTTGTGGCATCTATTTACTAAATTTCCAGATGTCGGTAGAGTGCCTCTGATAGCTTGTTCTTTGCTATTGCAACTTCTTTCTCAGCCAACCAATATTCCTTCCTACCCTGCTCAATATTTTCTATCTCCCACTTTTTCCTGCATGCTGCCTTTCTTTTGACGACTTCCTGGACTTCTGCATTCCACCCCCAGCTTTCCTTATGTACCTTATTTCAATACCTGGCCCGGCCACATATCTGTTCTGTAGTCCTCATGCATGCTGTTTTGAGGTGCTGCCATTCTTCTAACTCTGCCTACTTCTTTTTCTTGAGGTGCTAGAGCCCTGAGTAACTCCTTGAACTGTTGTGCTTTCTCTTCAGTCAACTTCCATGTCTTCAGCCTAGTCTCTGATCGTAGATCCTTCTCTGATCACTGCTTTCTGCTGATTGTGGCAACCAGTGGTTTATGCTGTGGGACAACTGTTTCATTGGGGATGACTGCAATTGATTCTACCTCAATTACCTTTCCTTACTAGGAATAAGTCTACCTGAGTTGCATGTTGGCCACCCTTGTGACTGTCTTTCTTTCTAAACCATGTGTTGGTTACTATCAAGACATTTGACAGACAGAAGTCTAGAATGGCCTCTCCTTCTTTATTTCTTATGCCACCCATGTAAAACAAGGCAGCCCTCATAACTTCTTCTGCTTGTTCCTTTATGTGAATTCAAGTACCCATCAACATCAATTCACATTGTCCTGCTTTATCTAGTAGGTCTTGCAACTGCTGACCAAATACGATCCTTTCTTCACTATCACAGCCCTGCTGTGGGGCATAGGCTGATATCATGAATAATGTCCTATAATTAGGCTGGTGTCTGATTGCCATGAGTCTTTGATTAATTCTGATGATATTACTCACTGTCTTCTGAAGCCTTTCCCTCACCACAATTCCCACACCAGTTCTAGCGTGTTTCCACCTGAGCAGTAGATGCTGGATCCCATGCCAAGTGGCTTTGCTGTACTACCTTTCCATCTTGTCTCCTGGATACATAAGATGTCCAGATTCCTCCTCACCATCATGTCATCTACTTCCAAGCTCCATCCTGTAATTGAAGCTATACTGAGTGTAGGAATTCTTAGTTTATATTTGGCAGGTTTATTGGTTTTAGTCCAACTTTCACCGGCCAGCAAGTAGCTTATTGTCCAAGGGCTGATGGGCTATATGGCAGGCACACACTGGCCAATAGGGGTGCATATTCCCTTTCCCACCATTAGCATGGGTCCTGGCAAAGGTTGGAGTAGGCCAGGTCCTTAACCCACTTATCACTGGCAAATACCCATGTCCATTTGCTGACATTAGTCAACATGACCGGATCACCTAGAGTCATATTTTACAGTGAATGACTAGCCCTGCCACACTACAGTTTGTGATCCGTGTTCTCCTATCTTGAGGATACTCCACCCCAGTAGATGCCTGAAGCAGATGATCTATACAACTCTTTTCCCACAGAGCACCATGTAGAGTCTGTGTTGCTGCCCACAGTTCCATTCTTTGGTGAGTTTAAGTTGGAACCACGCAGCATGTTTCTGTAGGTGAGAGGAACCCCACAGAGACCCAGGGAGAACATGCAAACTCCAAAAAGGCATTGGTAGGCAGTCAGGATCCAAACTTTTACTTTGTTTATAGGCAAAGACCCTAACCGTTATGGAAACTGGTCTCTTGCTGCATTTATTCATCCTTAAATCTATTCTTGCAGGACATACACCATGCATACACGCACTGCAACATACATTGACACCCATGTATGCATCCAATCCTGCAAGCACACGTTTTTCTGGCAGATGACAAAATGATAAACCTCCATAGCAGATGTTGAACACTAAAAAGCTGTTACATTTGCCTTAAAGCATTTTGGAGATAGGAGGAACCTTCACTGAAGAAAGGGTCTTTCCTAACTGTGCCACGGAAGGGTTAACTATTGTGTTACTGGGACACATCAATATAAACAAGTAATTGTACGAAGGAGTAATGAATGGTAGCCAGAAGATAGAACAAGCAAAAAGATAGCGACATAAACAGTGAAAATGGCAGAAAGACAATGGAGAGAGCATTTTGAAGTAGCAAAGTTGAACAAAGACAGATAATTACATTATGAAAACAGGTAAAAAGTTAATTGTTAACTTCAAAACAATACACTATGTAAATAGTAAGCTCTAATACAAGTACATAAAAGCATTTTGCAAGAACTACCTCTTAACTTCTTTCATGTCTTAGGCCTCTACTGCAATGATTCATTTATTATTTGTTAACAAGGCAAGTCAATGTAGATAAAGACAAAGAGATATATATCCAAACCCAGGCCCCCCCCCCTTCCAATTACTATTCCTGTAACTCCCATTAATCCCTAAACATCACAACCCTTAACATTCAAAGTATAAGAAACAAAATCCCACACCTACATTCTTGGATAGCTCAGAACAAACCCAATGTTACTGCTGCAATAGAGACTTGGCTTAAACCATATATCAGAGATGCTTAATTCCTACCCCCTGGCTATGCTTGTCTTAGATCAGCTAGATTACAGAAAAAAGTGGAGGTGTCACTTTGATATACCCAAATGGCTTCACCATACTTCCATACACAAAACTTATCCCGCAGTTCTCTACAGCAGAAATACTAGTAGCCTTATCTAAAAATTAATAACTGCAAAAGCCTTTGTATTGTAGTCCTATACATTCCCCCTGGCAATAACATTCCTATATTAGAAGATATCCTCACCTGGGCATCTAATAACATTAAAAATAAATCACCTTAGCAGACATTAACATTAAATGGCTAGATATCTCCCGACAGTATCCTTCTATCAATATTAATCTATATAACTACATCCAGCTAATTACCAACATTACCAGACCCAGCAGTAACTATAACAAAGGCTCATTCCTTAATTGGATCATGGTCTCTGAGCCCAACAGAATCTCCACGTCAGGCACATTACCAAATAGTATTAGCAATCACTTACCTGCTTTCATAATACACAAAACTATCTCATTTTTAAATAATCACCAGTATAAGCAAACCATAGATTATCTTGGTTCTGCCCAAACACCTTTCATGAAATCATGCAAAGTATCAGCTGGGAAGTATTAAAATCTCTACTTCATGACGATGCTGTTGAATTCTTCAATTCAGCATTCCTTAGGAGCTTAAACAGCTTAGCCCCATTCCTTCAAAACAGAGTAAAAACTATTCATGCCAGCTGGCTTACCAAACCCACAAAGCATACGATGACCACCAGGGACAGAGCATGGAAGGCATGGCAAAAAAGTAAAACTCCCTCTGACCTCATTCAGTATAAACAGTTACACAATCAAGTAAAACTGCTACTCACTAAAAATAGGAAAGATTACTACTTTACCCTTCAAAACCAATATAAACAAAATCCAAAGAAGTTTTGGAGTACAATCAATTCCTTACTTTACCCTGGCTCCAATAATAATCATTGTCTTAATCCAGATAAAACACCAATTGAGATAGCTTCACTCTTCAACTCCTATTTTATTGATACCATAGCTAATCTCACCACCACCTTTCCACAAGCTATTCTCAACCCAGCAAGTCCATCTTCACCTTACTCCACTACTTCCTCTTTACCTAACGTTTCACTCACACCTAAACCAACCTCTACAATAAAAAAACTCCTCCTTAAACTCAAATCCTCTTCTAACATGACTGACAACCTACCTGCAGCATTCCTACAACTATCAGCCCGTTTTATTGCCTATCCCATCAGCATACTCCTTAATAGATCTATTGAAGAGTTGCATGTACCACATATCTGGAAAAAAGCATACATTCTACCTCTTCATAAAGGTGGAAAAATCTGTGACATATCTAATTTCCAATCCATTGCCATTTTTTCTCCCACCTCTAAAATTTTAGAAAAATATGTTCATACTCAGCTTCTTAATTATCTAGTTCAAAACCAAATTCTTTCTCTTACTCAGCATAGTTTCAGGCCAGGTCACAGTACCACTACAGCTCCCATTTCCTTTATGGATACCGTTAACTGGGCCCATGATGCTGGCAACATTGTCTCCTCACTCTTTTCTAAGGTCTTCGATACGGTATCACAACCCCTTCTTCTCAACAAACTCTTCAGCTTAGGCATTTCACCCCCAACTCTGAACTGGTTCTCAAACTACCTTACCAATAGGCAACAATCTCCCAAATGGCAATGGCGACATTCTTACTCACCTTTTCCTAACTCAACCACAGGTTTCCCTATGGATCCATACTGGGACCCCTTTTGTTTAGCATATTCATTAACAGCTTTCACAACACCCTTACTCAAGGCGCCATCATCCAATATGTAGATGATTCTACAATCATCTGCACAGCCAAGTCCAAATCTGAACTACAACTACTTACCCAACTTGCCTTCACATCAGCCAGAACCTGTATGTCCAACAACCATCTTGCTCTAAACCCCAATAAAACAACTCCTGATCATACCTCTCAACCTGGAAACATCAAAAATCTGAACAAGACCCATGAAAAATAGGTACAAATCTGTACGCTGATTAACATAAAATGTGCATACATAATTATGTAACCCCACCCACTCCAATGGAATTGTGGGATACCTACTTTCAAATGCAAACTGAAGAACAGACAACCAAAATGTGGCACCAGAGTCCCCCTGCAGCCATTCCAGTGTCCTATTGCCTGTCTATTTCACCTCATTTACCATAAACACTAATGTGTACATACTGCGTTTCCTTCTATTTAATTTCTGATCACATCCTTAAGTTTTCTGCACGCCTCTTTTTGAATGGCTACTTTGCATTTACTTACCAACTCTGTACTAACTCTTTATGCTTGCAGATTGTCTCCTTACACCTCCTCTAAAATGGGTTACTTCTCAGCCTAATCAGACCTCCCCAGTCAGTAACTAACATAAGTAAAACGACACCATGAAAACAAATGGAAGCATTTTGTATCTATTACAAAAAAAAAAAAAATAATAAAAGAATATTTTACAAACAAGCATGCAACAGGATGACATTTATCGGCCAGATTATTACCAACTTTATGGCTTCAATGCTATCCAGAAAAACTGCTATGTTTGTTTACAAACGTGTAATAGTTACATCTATATACGACTGTGGGATGAGAATTCTGTATGTCGTGAATGCTGTAACACCCTGCAATAACAACAACACTGAGATGTTAACTGATAAAATGTAATCCATGCAAACATGATTACAGCAAGGTAAATTTAGAACAACTGGTCAGTGGTAATTTCAATTATGTATCTGAAAAATAAAGAAACACGTAACTTATTACTACGTGACAGAAACAACTCTTCTATAATCACCATACAAAAATTTGGGTACTGTCAAAATTGTCAGTTCTGCTGTAACCTCCGTAAAATAAAGGCTGGTGCTGTCAAAATACCATGGAACACTCTCAGTATAAGTGACGAAAACAAAGAAAATCATTATTCAGCAGTGTCTGCCTTCAACAACCCAAACTATACCGGCATAATGCAGTTTCAATAGTGAACATAAGCAGGATCTGCAAGATATACTAAAATTTCCTGTTTATTATTTTATTATTATACTTTCTGTGAAAATTACTTGTGTGTATGCATGTATCCATATGCAAGTAGCTATGCACAGCTCGATCACCTGTTTATTTGGAGTATCCTCGTTATACACATTCCAAACTTTATACAACTAAGTTAGCCATCAAAGTACACAAAATCTAGAGGACGTACATAAATGCTGAACATGCATGTAGCTGAAAACCTCATAAAATTACAAAGAGAAGCACGCTGATAAACCAACAACCTTCTCATCTTCCAGCACCAAAGTCCAAATGTGCCACCTGTGAAATATGAAGGTGGTTGCAATGGTAGCTGTAAATATATACCTGAATATAAATCTAAGAGTGGAAGGTATGATGGTAGCACCACAGAGCACAAAGCAATGTAAAAAGCATCTGCTCATGAAGGCCTGTTGCACAAAATGTGAAGATGCAATGCATGAAAGTTTTTGGCAACAATTGCGATTACTTTACCTTCATTTAATTTATATTGTTGCGTTAAAATATATCTGCCAGCCTGTGCTTTCAGCCGAAATAATAAGTGGCTTTCTACCTAACCTGACGTGTTTCCGAATGCTGCAGCTAATGAATAAATTGCCAGAATCCACTCCTTCCAAAGCCCGTGGTGTTTCCTTTCCTACCCGACTTGTTCCCGAATGCTGCAGCTGTTGAATAAAGAGCCAAAACCCTAAAATCCACTCCTTCCAGAGCCGGCAGATAGAGTGAGCTGTTATCATAACTACCGTCTTGATGCAGCTGTTGAACTCGTTTTAATAACTAGTGCTAAAGCTCTCATTTGAATTACCCGCTAACCGCTCGCATTCACAGATCACAGGGAAAGCCAGAAATGTGCCCTTAGAGCCCTTGAGCTCAATTCCGACAGGCTGATAGCTCTGATGTACCTGACGTCATCATGCACGTGATGACGTCAGCTCAAAATAAAAAAACGGAGAGAAAATTAAAAATAAAAAAAGCACTAAAGCTGGGAAAAGTCAGAAACGGAGGGGTGCCACTCGGGAATCGTGGCACCCCAGTATTTGGACCCCAAAACCCGGTAAAAAACGAGTTATTTGGTACTGTTGGGAGGTATGCTCCTGATATTCACTCCCCCCTCCCCAAAATATCCCTTATAAGAATAAATTCACTGTTCATTCCCAAAACAACACTATTATCAAAGTTGTTCCACGTACTAAACTTCTAGGTGTCATCACAGACGAAAACCTAACATTCAACCTCCATATTCACAGCCACATCAAAAGAATACATTGAAAACTGGACATTCTCTATAGACATAACTACTTCCTTAACCATAATGCAAAAATACCTCTTGCCTCATCCTTTCTGCTACCATCTTTATTATATGGTGTCCCTATCCTTACTAACATCCAGTCCTCTTTGAAATCCAAACTAGATGCATGTTACAACAAGACTGCTAAATTCATAACGAATACAAAATTGTCACCCCACCATTGTTCATCACTACATCAACTAAACTGGCTTGAACTCCCACATCATCTCACATATTTACTATTAACAACTGCACATAAATTTATATATAAACCATCAAATTGCCCCACTCTTTATAATCTTGCTACCATGTACCATCCAAATCGATCTAATTCTGTCTATACTCTTACTCTTCATAACTTTTTGTCTCTCATTTCCCACAAAACTGACCTGCTTGCACTGCCCTCTTATTTTACCAACTACTCATACCCTCTAAATGTTGAAAATCATGAATCATATATTTTATTGTATCATCACCCTATTTCTATAAGTATTACTGTAAAATGACTGTAAATGGCTCAACTGCAACTTTACTTTGTGGTTGCATTGATTACAGTGATCCATGTGTACCGTATAATGTCATGTAGTGTGCTTTGTAAATACTCTATATTGTGTTTAGTTCATATGGTTTACTGTTAACATTATTGTGGAGCCTTTCTCCCTGGCCCTTCACTGAAAATGGGCTCACCTTGGCCCAGTGGACCTGCCCAGTAAATACATGCAAATAAATAAATAAATAAATAAATACATAAATAAATTATGGTGCATTAATATTTTTAGCAAACAAATCAAAATTTAATTTTCAGTTCTAGTTCATTTAGGCCAGACAATAAACAAAATACTAATGAAGTGCAAAAGGTGTAGAGATCATGTTGTGATCTTTTTTTAAGGACATTTAATTTGCTTTTCCCCACCCCATCCAAGATATGCTGTTGTTCTGCTTGGCAACTTGAATACTTTTCTCAGTTTAAAATGAAGCTGGACAGAGGCTGAAAAGCTTAATTAATAACGGTGCTAATGGAAATATTAAATGAACATAAGACACACATATTGTATGAAAAAAGTTAATGGCACTTCGTTACAAATAATGTGTTACTACCCCTTTGCAGTACAACAGTTAAGAAAGTCTACTGCGTACCTGGTAAGCCTGAATTAATTCCATTCAGCAACATTCTAATGTAATTTTGCAATTTACGTTATCAACATTAATGACAATACAATAATCGCCATGAGATGTTAAAATCTGCAGTCTCTCAACATTCAAATGGATAGAATCAGTTTACCTCAGATCAATAGAATATTTAAAACAGAATGTGGAACAGGAATGTCACTATACGGTGAGTAGGCTGCAGTATTAGCAGCAAGAGCATGCTGTCATAATGATACGCAAATGCTATGGTATAAAACCTAATGTGTAAAGAAACCTTTCATTGAGTCCAAGGGCTTTATCGGCTTGCAGCTTCAATATCCATTTAGTCTCTTGTTTCTCTGTGTAGCTTGCCTTTGCTTTAAAGTTGTGCAGAGGGGGTTATGCATATTGAAAATGCCTACACTTGGCACTACTTACCTAGATTTGCTAACTAAGTGGCAGAGATTGAACCTTGAGACTAGTTATGGCTACATTAAGTTGCTAATTGAACAATATACATTGACTGAGGAAAGTATAACCATAGAAGCGGCACAGTTGAGACAAGAACTGATATTTTTTTATCACTGCAAGACTTGAATGACTTTGATACAAAATTAAGCATTAACCTTGCATTACTGGACAATAAACTTATGCAGGGGAAGAAAATGAAATTAGAAAGAGATTTTGTAGATTTTCATAAGGGGAGAACATGTTCTCTTCGCCAAGGGAACCAATGAGAAATGACGAATCAGTTCAGCCCCCCTTATCCAACCAATCAGCTGATGCCCAGTCATTCGTCACCCCTACAGTGACCGTTAATGTTAATACTAGTTCAATAGGAGATATTGCCTTAACAGAAAAAGACACTGATCCACAAATGGGGCATATTGATGTGAATGAAGGACAACCCTTTGTTAAAGACAGGATTACACACTTCACTACACCTATACCAGACGCAAGAAGGAAAGAGAAACCAACTGAGGAGATTCCTTCTAGGCTACACCAGCATCTCATCCTTTTCCATTACCTATTCAGACAACACAAAAGCAGCCATCGACTCCTCAGCAGAGAATGAGGAAATGCAAGCCATCAGAAGAATGGCTAGAGTTTCAGAAGAAAATGCTGAAACCAGTGAGTCGGACTTGATAGTAAATATTTCTAAATATGTTTTAAGTGAACCAGAGAGGTCCCATTTGAATAAAGGGCTCTTGTTTATGCCTTCTAAAAAAGTGAATGTTACAGATTTAATAGCTGATATTAAGCACTTTACCAGGAATATTCGTTTGAAGTTAATGTATGGTGATTCTGACAATGAAACTGCTAATAGTTTTAGGAGACCTTCCATGTTTATACCCCCCAATGCATCCATTACTTGAAACTTTTGAGAGAGTTTGTGAGAAAGATTTGATTGAAACATTTGGATTAAGCAATACGAAAGTTAAACAGGAATTTTATAATTTAAATAAGAATGAATTAGAGGCATTTAATGTTTTACAGAATAATAACAGTATCATTGTTAGAGCCGCTGACAAAAGCGGAGCTGTAGTGATTTTAGACAGAGACTTTTATGAAGTTAAAATGAGCAACATGCTAACTGAAACCGATACCTATCAACTTTTAAACAACCAACAATTGAGTGAGATTATTAAAGATGTACACAGTGAATTATATGGTCTTTTAATGAGTGGGATTATTAATAATGACCTTTATAAATATTTTTTAGTCGAAGCACCGACAGTTCCTACATTTAGAGGCTTGCCCAAAATTCATAAAGATTTACTAGATCCCCCTATGAGACCTATAGTGTCTAGTAAAGGATGTTTGACTGAATCCAAATCCATATATGCAGAGAAACAACTCAGACCAATAGTTGAACAAACTGATTTGATTATTAGATACACCCAATAATTCTTAGAAACTCTTTCAAGTCATGTAGCCTCAGAAGGAAATATCTCCACTAGCCTACAAGTCACTTTAGATGTAGCTTCACTGTTTACAGCAATCCCCAATGATGTTGGCACTGACTGTTAGGTTATTTTTAATAGACAAAGGGATGCCCAGAGAATTTGTAATGAGATGTATGATGTTGCTTGAAATTATTTTGAATAAGAATTTGTTTTCATACAATGAGTCTTACTATTATCAAACCAAAGGAGTGGCGATGGGCACTCCCTGTGCCAAATCATACGCCAGTCTTGTGATGGCATATTGGGAGTATACATATGTGATTAACGACACACAGTTTAGGAGCTAGATTAACTATTATAAATGATTTGGGGATGATATTTTTCTTGTTTGGGGAGGCACTGAGGAGAAGTTGACTGAGTTTATTGAATACATAAATGGTATCACACATTTTTTTTTTGTTTTTCACAAGCCGTCGGTCGCTGGAAATGAAAGAATTTTTGGATGTAGTTATACGTAAGCAAGATAATGAGATATACACAGAGATGTATAGGAAGAGCCGCAGGAGGAACAATCTCCGACATCGCAGCAGCATGCATCCTCCGCATATGTATCAGAACATAGTTAAGAGTCAAGCACTGAGAGCTTCTAGGCTGATTAGCCAAGATGTTATCTTCCATGAAACATTGACACTTTAGAACAAACATTTAAAGACAGAGGATATAAATCTGATGAATGTATGAAGCTGTTTGATAATACTGTAACTAATAGACAAGGCAGAGATAAACCTTTCTTTAAGAGATACATTAGTAAGCAGAATGAATCAAGAAATAGTTCACCAGCACAGTTTAATAGATTAACTATCCCTTATACTAATAACAATGACAAAATACAAGAAAAAGTAAAGAAGCAATGAAATATATTGGCTGTAGATGAGAAAATCTCAGGACTAGTGGGAGCTGTACCGAGATAGTCCTATAAGAATATTAAGTCAGGGTGTTCATGTAGGTCAGGGTGTTCATGTAGTGATCTGGGTATGGGCTTGTCCGCCTGGTGAACGGAACTTCCCTGGCCGAGTTCAAATGTCAGATGAAGCATGTGGACAGGGAGCATCTCCCTATTATGTACATTTTACCTGTATTTATAGACACATGTGTTTGGGCACCTATCAGGAGCTTATTCTGTTGGCTGTACATATTATGGGTGGGGTTGTTACGGTCCATACTCCATGGTGAGGGGTGGGGGTTCCCATTCACATTTGACTATTACCTGTATTCATTCATACGGGGATTATTTTTTTGGACATGTTGTGACTACAGGTATGCAGTTGTACATTACACAAATGTCATGGCTTATTACTGTACATATGTACGGACCATACCTCTCGACCTCTTTGAGCAACAAATCTGTGCAAACCCTACATGATGGGGAGAGTAAGAGGGACACATTTTAACTAGTTTCCTTACAAGCTTATAACGTTGATAGAATACTAGATTTTGCATTGTCATGACTCTTCTGCGGGATGTGGAGTGCTCATTATTTCGTGACGTCAGTCCACACCTATTTACCGGACAGACACAGGTTGTCGGAGGCACACAACACTATGAGCCAACACTCTGGTCATTCTGCGAATATCTGGGCAGTTGAGTGATATGGTATGAACCTCTGTAATACGCTGTTGTGTTCTGGCACAGCAGTAGCTCGGCATTAGGGACAGATGTCGGGACGTGCTGGCAGACAGTTGAGTTTCAGACTTCATACTCCGGACAAGGTAGGAGAGTGGCGTAATGGTTAAGGTGCTTACCTTAGAAACACAAGGTACAGGGTTTGATTCTCACAGGGGGTAATTGGCTAGGCTTAAAATGGTCCATGAAGGCAGTTAGCCTAGTAGTAATCTATGAATCTATGAATCTATGAATGAAGTCCCTGAAAAGACTATTATGTTATGATAGAAAGAATACGAGCAGAATACACTCAGTTAGGAAGGGAACGTTTCCACGTAGGAATTGTAACCAGTGTTCCTACATGGCAAACGATGTTTTTATACATCCAGACACAGGCAATATCCATACATTTGATCACTATGCTGACTGAAAATCACGTGACTTAATATATTTAACGAAATGCTAGAAATGTGCCTCTTTCTATATTGTGAAAACCAAAAGGACCCTACTGGAAAGAGTTAGGGAACATTTGTATGCCATTCATAAAGAAGACGATAGGAATGCATTAGCTAAACATGTTATCAATAATGATTTAACATACAGGTTTGCCTTTTTAGCTATAGAGTTGATCAATAAAATGATCAGACTCGGAAATATTAAAAACTACACAGAGAAACAAGAGAATAAATGGATTTTGACGCTGCAAGCCGATAAAGCCCATGGACTCAATGAAAAGGTTTCTTTGAAACCTTTCTTGGCAGATCAACCCTTTACACCTTATACCTCATACCATGCTTTTCGGCCCCAAAACTTGGACCGAACCACAAAAGGAGGGGGAGTATAAATATTCGTCAAAGATACCCACACCTCCAGGTTGGTGGCACAGCACGAAGCATCAGAGACAATCCATGTGCAACTAACTGTGGGTAAAACTGCCTTCCAGTTTATAGCCTGCTACAGACCACCCTCCCAAACACAGGAACCCCACTCGGCCTTCCTGAGAATACTGGAAAATATGAAGGTCTCTCCAAACACCATTATATTGGGCGACTTCAACTACCCAAACATAGACTGGGAGCATTACTCTAGCTCCAACACCTTAGCCCAAAGGTTCCTAGAATTTATAAACTCAAATGCTATGGAACAACTTGTTACCACTCCCATAAGAGGGGAAAACATACTGGACCAGATCATCACCAACATGGGGACACTATGCTCCAGACCAGAAGTGTATCCCTCACTGGTAAGATCAGACCATAAACTAATCTCACTGGATATTCACATCCCGACCCCACCCCCTGCCGAGAAAACCACAGTGAAAAACTTCTCTAAAGCAAATTTCACATGCCTCAAAACCGAGGCGAAATCCTTCAAAGCCCCCGGGCCTGTGGAAAATATGGCCCAGACCGCAGAATCCTTTATAAATGCATTCTATGAACACCTTCAGGAATGCATGGATCATGCAATCCCAAATAAAACCAAGACCCAATCCTCCAAAGACAGACGTCCTGTCTGGTGGACCCCAGCCATAAACAAACTATACAATAGAAGGAGGAAGCTACTACATGATAGAGCAAAATCCCAAAAAGGGAAGGCATCTCTGATCAGTATTAGCAAAACTATGGGCACTCATAAAATCGTCTAAGGCCAGCTTCGAGAGAAAAATTGCACAGGACACTAAGGATAATCACAAGGCTTTCTTTAGTTATGTTAGGAACCTGAGTGGGAATTCCCAGATATGCTCAGAATTAGTCCAAAATGACAAAAAATACACCGAGCCCACAGACATTGCCAACATCCTAGCTGACAGGTTCAGTGCAAATTACTCACTCCTCACCAAAAGGGCAAATATCTATCCCAACAGAGTGCTGCCCCCCCCTGACATCTCAGATGCTCAGGTAAGAGCCGCCCTCTCCAAAGCAAAAAACACAGCATCAGTGGAACCAGATGGTGTCCCGGGCTGCATCCTACATGAACTCCAAGAAGAGCTAAACCCAAACATAAAACTACTGTTCAATCTTAGCCTTACTACAGGATATGTGCCAAAGAGTGGCGTACAGCAACAGTGGTCCCTCTCCACAAAGGTGGTGCCTCAACAGATCCTGGAAACTATCGCCCCATAAGCCTGACTAGCTTGGTCTGCAAAGCTATGGAAAGGGTCATCATGGACCTCATAAATAAAGATATTGGGGACCTACAGACACTGGATCCTACCCAGTTTGGCTTTGTTAAGGGCAGATCCTGCCTCTTAAACCTGGTCGATTTCTTTGAAACAGTCACCAAGGCCATTGACGAGGGGAAGGTGGTCCACACAGCCTACCTGGACCTCGCAAAGCCTTCGACATAATACCCCACTACGGCATTATAGATAAGCTCACCAGCTTAAATATAAACCCCTATGTCACTAGATAGGTTGCAAACTGGCTCAAGGACAGAACCCACATGGTTAGAATTGCTGGAGCCATGTCAGACTCCAAACCAGTTACAAGTGGCATCCCACAAGGCTCAGTCCTGGGACCTCTTGTTCGGTATATATTTCTTGGCGGTACAGGCCAACACGGAAGGACTGTGGCTGACCAAGTTCGCAGATGACTGCAAACTGGGCCATAATCAACTCCCCAGCCGACACAAGCATCCTCCAAAAGGGCCACATAGAAACAGACAACTGGTGCCAGAGCCATGGCCTCAAGCTAAACGCCAAAAGTGTATAGTCATCCCTTTGGCAAAACAAAGTGCCCACAAATTACCACATAGGTGGTAATCCATTAAGTACAGAAGAAGTCATTAGGGACCTGGGGACCCAAGTTGATAGCAATCTCTCATTTGACAACCACGTGGCCAAAGTGGTAAGAAAAACATTTTATATAGCCCACCTAATCATGAAGGTATTCACATCTAGATCAGGGAGGTCATCGTGCCTCTTTACTCATCCCTCATCAGGCCCATAATTGAGTACAATGCCCCTTTGGGATGTACCTTACCAGACACCTGCAGCAACTGGAAAGACCCCAAAGTACCTCACCAAGAGGATCAAAGGGCTCAAACAGATGCCATATGCTGCCCGGTTAAAGAAACTCCAGCTCTACTCAGTGGCATACCGCCTGCTCAGAGGCGATCTGTGCCTGACGTATAAAGCCATGTCCAACTCGCAATTAATGGACATGCTGCACCTCAGAAAATCCAAATCCCATTGAGCTACGCGCTCGAGAGACTTGAACCTCAGCAGTGAAATAAATAGGACATGCTGGAGGGACAGATTCATAACCCAGAGGCTCCCTTCACTCTGGAATAAAATCCCAGTCCAGGTTAGGCAGAGTCCCACATTGACTCTCTTCAAGAGGAATCTTGATGAGTGGATGGGAGATCGTAGGTTTAACTCGGCTATCACTTCTGTGTCACTGTTAGACAGAGGCACAGTATACTAACCTCAAAAAAAGGCATAGCAAAATGAATTTAAAGTGGGTGGCGAAAGCCAAACACACTCTGGCTAGGCTTATAAATGCCCTAGGGCAAATAGCCTAGTATGAACCTATGAACCTATGAACCTATGAACACATTAGGTTTTATGCCATAATGTTTGCTTGTTATCCCCTTTTTCACTCTTTGATGTTTATGAAGGGCTTTTTATAGTTTTTTAAATACCTGTGTTTTTTATTAAATTAAACAGGTCAGTTATATGCATAGTTCAGTAGTTTTTTATATTAGATAATGTTTTATATGAGAGTTGTTGTTGTTGTTGTTGTATCTTTCGGCTTTTCCTGGTTAGGGGTCGCCACAGCAGAACTCCAGTCCGCTAATGATTGGCAGTAGATTTTTACGTACCGACTTGCCAGGCCTGACGCACAACCTTCAACGAAGGTACGCCCATTCACGCATGTCTCCACAAAGAAGACGCTTTAGCTGAGAATCGAACAGGACAACGTCTTACTGTGAGGTGACAACGCTACTGCAGCACGACCACCGCAGCTAATGTTTTATATGAGAGTATGAAATGTTATATTTGTTTAGGAAAACATATTTATTTTTTATCATGTATAGATATCCCCGTTTCACTTTTTGATGTTTATGAAGGGCTTTTTAAAGTTTTTTAGATTTTCATATTTGTACACTTGTTTTTTATTAAGTTAGATAGGTTAGTCATATGTATAATTCAGTAGTTTTGTGTATAAGAAAAGGTTTTATATAAGAATATGAATTGTATTATTATTATATCTGTTTAGTCTTCTTCTACTTCTTTCGGCTTTTCCCGGTTAGGGGTCGCCACAGCGGATCACCTGTCTGCTCATGATTAACAGTGGAGTTTTACAGTGTCGAGCTGCCAGCCCGACGCCCAACCTTCCACAGAAGGCACACACATGCACTCACTCATGCCTAGGGCCAAGTTAGAGTGTCCAATCCACCTACAGCATGTCTTTGGGATGTGAGAGGAAACCGGAGCACCCGAAGGAAACCCACGTGACCACAGGTATCTGTTTAGTAAAAATATTTATTTTTTATCATGTGTAGATACTGCCATCTAGTGATGCTACATTGTGACAGCATGTTCTTGCTGCTAATACTACTGCCTATATTTTAGCACAGCATCTGATTTATGTTTATATCAATGGAATCGACATATATTATTTGTTTTTTTTTACAATGAAATTCTGTATTAGAACGTTTTTAACTTTTTGAATGACTTATCATCATATGGGTGTGTTTTTATAGTTAGTATTGAGCATTGGTCGTTTTTAAGATGATACATGGAAGATTATTTGGTTGATTGTTTGATCAGTCCAGATAATTGATTGGTTAGAGAGCTATGCATCCTAGCCCCTTAGCTATACTTAAATGAATGTTTTTTGTAATAATTGATTAGTCTGAAGAAGCATTCATATGAATGGGAAAGTGCTCACTTTGTTTTTATATTTTCTACATTTTATGTTTTGTTTGTTGAAATAAACAATCTCCTTCGCTTTGGATGGTTTTGCCTCTTGAGTTCTTTTGAAACCATCCTGATTGAATTGGGTGTCTTTATATAGTGTAAGAAATGTCTCACACTGTCTAATAACCTATTACTCAAACAGCATAACAGTGGGTGAGACGCATGTACATTATGCCCTTGCAGGCAAAAATCTCACCAACACTAAACTCAAACACTGAAACTGTCAGCAGTACACCACACCTCAGCAAGGCCATCACAATATGCATAATCCATCATATGCTGCAGTTTTAAAGATTAATTTGGTTAATCCTCAAAGACCTCCAAAACACAACATAGGCACAGATCACACTCAGCAAGGTAAGTCCACCTCCTCACGTAGCACAAGTCTGAAAATCATGGCTACTGAGCCCATAAGGCAGACACAGACCCAACCAAATATTCTTCTTTATAGGTGACTCCATTTCAAGACATACAGGTTACATGCTCACTCAACTCCTGGAACAGCAAGTACTAGTATGACTTTTTCATAGATCATGTGGGTCTCAGTGACTTGAGATATACCTCCATACGCTATATGGAGAGAGAGAGAGAGAGAGAGAGAGAGATGATGCAGCTTTCAAACTGTGCACCCCACGCAGGTATTAGAATAGCACTGAGCAGTATTCTACCTTCTCTAAGGATGATGCCACAATACGATCAAAAAAAAAAAAACTGACTTCCATAATTGATTTAGTTTTTGGTGTTATTGGCCTGCATCTGTCCCTTCTAAGGTTTCGATTATTGGTGAAGACATTGTCCACACCACAGTGCCTTTTTTAGGCAATGACAGCCTGTCACACTGACCAACAAAACAAAACAAACAAATTAAATATTAAGGTATTACTATCAATACTAGGAGCCAAAACATGAAACTCCACTCCCTAGAAGCCCATCTCACTCTGGAAGATTGACATCTGTGAAGTGACTTGAGACATGGTTTAAAATGGTGAAGAGCACTCTGGCTGTGCAGGAGTATAACACCTTCCACACATTTAGACTGGCTATAGCACAAGAGGGGAAAAAAGGTGGAGGTCTCTCAGTCTTCATCCATCAAGGCTGGTAAAACAGCATGATGCTCAACAGATTCTTCAAGCCCAATAACCAGCAGAAGAGTCCTGTACCATATATTAATTTGGTGTGGAATTCCCTCTATGACCCAAGAAAGCCACAGTGCCTATCTACAGGAACTAGAATCACTCAGTATTAAACCCAATACCATTTTCTAGGTGATGTAAACTATCCAACTAGAGAACTCGAAAATCTATACCACCACTAATACACAAACACAGAGATTAATGAACTTTATCAATATAAGCACCCTGGAACAATTAATCAGAGTACTCACAAGGAGGAACAACTTGAATCTTCTCCTTAGTAATATCTTGCACCATCCCTTGCATATCTTCTTCCCTTCTTAAATACGCCACAAATCAATCTCCTTTGAAATAAAACTGAAACCAGATACCCCTTCCACCAAAGGTACCTTTTGAAATTTCTCTATGACAAACTACCTACTCTAAGTGATACTGTGAAGCTTTAATTCACCACCAAACCCAGTCAACTACATTGAATATACAAAACAACAGCTGCAGAGATGTAGCTGTAGCCTGTAGGAACAAGCACAGAGCAAACCCAACAAATAAAACCACATGGTGGAACCATAATATCAACAAGTTTTACAATAAAAGAAAGAGAATTTTGACCAAATGTAAGAGGAGTAATATCCAGAATGATGGAGCCCTTGTCATTGCAGTAAACAAAATTCAGGAGCTTAATAAATTCCACCAAAGGCAAGTATGAGGCTGAAATAGTTACCTAAGCCAAAGACAATCACAAGGCCCATTTATTTTATGTTCATAATATCAGATGCACAGCACAGCAATAGACCGAGCGGATTGTGAACAATGTTAACTATACCAAGGCTGAAGATATAATGAACCAGTTAGCTCAAATTCCCCCCTTTCCCCTCCATCTGTCCTACAAGATATACTCAAAACTGGCTCGCCTCCAATTATCCCTCAAAACCAAATCCTAAAAGCACTATTGATAGCTTAAGATACTGCATCAGTGGGTTCTGACAAAATCCCTGAATGTAGAAAGCTTGATTCAACAACCTCCAAACAACACTGTTCAACCTCAGCCTCCATACAGTTTTTCTGCCAAGTGAATACTCGGAGGCTCTAAATAAAAATCTACCTAAGCAACAGAGACCTCCAAAGCAGACATCCAAGCAAATGCTACCCCAAAACAAAACATGTACAACACATAGCACACAAAGTCAGTGTGCCAAGCAGTCACAGCCCTTAAGGCTAAATAACACACCTGATACTCTTGTAATAGGTGACTCTATTGTCAGACACACTGACGTCCCGCTCACCAGGTTGAATAAAGAGAAGGTGACAGTGAGCTGCCTGTCGGGCGCTAGGATCCGCCACATAACGCAAGCACTCAGGTCACTCCAAGGCAAATACAAATATGACTCAGTCATTGTACATGCTGGCGTGAAAGACCTGAGACGTACCTCCCTCGACTACATGAAAAGAGACATAGAGGAGCTCTCTGATCATGTAGCCCAGGCCGGTATGACCCTGACCTTGAGCAGCATCTTACCCTCACCTAGAATGATGCCACAGTATAAAGACAAAATGATCGATTTTAACAATTGGCTAAAATTTTGGTGTCATTCAAAGGGGATCCAGTGTCTGTCATCCTGGCATGACATGCTCGACAAGCCACGTTGCTTCACTAGGGATGGCTTGCACCTCTCACCCCTGGGCTTTCGGATATTAGCAAAGGCTCTTGCCACCCCTATAGTGCCTTTTTTAGGCAAGACTGAAAAGTCAAACCCACCTCCATAGACAGCACAAGGAACAAGAAACTAAGGGTAATGCTGCTAAATGCCAGAAGTCTTAACCTCAAGATGCACGCACTCGAAGCTCTCCTCAGTATGGAGAACATCGATATCTGTGCAGTGACAGAAACCTAGTTCAAGGCTCCAGAGAGCACCCCAGCACTACCAGGTTATACCTCATATCATGCTTTTCGGCCCCAAAACCCGGACCGAACCACAAAAGGAGGGGTAGTTTCCATATTTATCAAGGATATCCACACCTCCAGGTTAGTGGCATTGCACGAAGTATCGGAGACCATCCATGTGCAACTGACAGTGGGCAAGACTGCTTTTCAGTTTATAGCATCATACAGACCACCCTCTCAAAGTCAGGAATCCCACTCGGCTTTCCTGAAAACATTGGAGAACATGAAGATCTCTCCGAACACCATTATATTGGGCGACTTCAACTACCCAAACATAGACTGGGAGCATTACTCAAGCCCCAGCACCTTAACCCAAAGGTTCCTGGAATTTATAAACTCAAATGCTATGGAACAACTAGTCACCACTCCCACAAGAGGGGATAACATACTAGACCTGATCATTACCAACATATGGACTCTATGCTCCATACCAGAAGTATATCCCTCATTGGTAAGATCAGACCATAAATTAATTTCACTGGATAGCCACATCCCGACCCCACCCCCAGCCCAGAAAACCACAGTGAAAAACTTCTCAAAAGCAAACTTCACACTTCTCAAAACCGAAGTGGAATCCTTCAAGGCCCCAGGGCCAGTGGAAACTACGGCCCAAACTGCAGAATCCTATATAAACGCATTCTACGGACATCTCCAGGAATGCATGGATCATGCTATCCCAAACAAAATCAAGACCCAATCATCCAAAGGCAGGCGTCCAGTCTGGTGGACCCCAGCCATAAATAAACTGTGCAACAGAAGGAGGAAGCTACTACATGATAGAGCAAAATCCCTAAAAGGGAAGGCATCTCTGATCAGTACTAGCAAAAAATTACGATCCCTCATAAAATCCTCCAAGGCCAGCTTCGAGAGGAAAATTGCACAGGACACTAAAGACAATCATAAGGCTTTTTTCAGTTATGTTTGGAACCTGGGATGCAACTCCCAGACTTGTTCTGAGTTGATTCTAAATGACAAAAAATACACTGAACCCACAGACATCGCCAATATCCTGGCAGACAGGTTCAGTGCAAACTTCTCCACCCCCTCTCCCCAAAAAGAGCAAGTATCTATCCCGCTAGAGTGCAGCCTCCCAAACATCTCTGATGCTCAGGTGAAAGCTGCCCTCTCCAAAGCAAAAAAAACTGCTTCCATGGGACCAGATGGCATTCCAGGTTGCATCCTACATGAACTCCAAGAAGAACTAATCTCTCAAGTAAAACTGCTGTACAATCTCAGCCTCACTACAGGATATGTGCCCAAAGAATGGCGTACAGCAACAGTGGTCCCACTCCACAAAGGTGGTGCCTCTACGGACCCTGGAAACTATTGCGCCATAAGCCTGACTAGCCTAGTCTGCAAGGCTATGGAGAGGATCATCATGGAACTCATAAACAAAGACATTGGGGACCTACAGACACTAGATCCTACCCAATTTGGCTTCATCAAGGGCAGATCCTGCCTTTTGAACCTGGTCGACTTCTTCAAAACAGTCACCAAGGCCATAGATGAAGGGAAGGTAGTCCACACAGCCTATCTGGACCTCGCAAAGGCATTTGACACAATACCCCACTCGGGCATCATAGATAAGTTATCCAGCCTAAATATAAACCCCTATGTCACAAGATGGGTCGCAAACTGGCTCAAAGACAGAACCCACAGAGTCAGAGTTGCTGGAGCCATGTCATACTCGAAACCGGTCACAAGTGGCATCCCACAAGGTTCTGTCCTGGGACCTCTCTTGTTCAGTAGTTACTTTTCTGAGGTACAGGCCAACGTGAGAGGACTATGGCTCACCAGATTCGCAGATGACTGCAAACTGGGCGCCATAACCGACTCTCCAGCTGACACAAACATCCTTCAAAAAGGTCTCACAGAGATGGATAACTGGTGCCAGAGCCATGGTCTAAAGCTAAATGCCAAAAAGTGTATAGTCATACCCTTTGGCAAAAACAATGTGCCCACAAATTACCACATAGGTGGTAACCCATTAAGTACAGAGAAAGTAATTAGGGATCTGGGACCCAAGTTGATAGCAATCTCTCCTTTGACAACCACATTGCCAAAGTGGTTAGAAAGACCTTCTACATAGCTCACCTCATCATGAAAGGATTCACATCTAGATCAAGAGAGGTAATCGTGCCCCTTTATTCATCCCTCATCAGGCCCATCATAGAATACAATGCCCCCTTTGGGATGTACATTACCCGACACCTGCAGCAATTAGAAAGACCCCAAAAGTACCTCACCAGGAGGATCAAGGGACTCAAACAGATGCCATATGCTGCTCGGTTAAAAAAACTCCAGCTCTACTCAGTTGCATACCGCCTACTTCGAGGCGATCTATGCCTGACATATAAAGCTATGTCCAACCCAGAATTAATGGACATGCTCCACCTCAGTAAATCTAAATCCCTTAGAGTCACGCGCTCGAGGGACTTGAACCTCAGGACAGAAATAAATAGAACATGCTGGAGGGACAGATTCATAACCCAGAGGCTCCCTTCGCTCTGGAATAGAATTCCAATTCATGTTAGGCAGAGCACCTCACTGACTCTCTTCAAGAAGAATCTTGATGAGTGGATGGGGGATCGTAGGTTTGTCCCGGGGATTACTTCCGTGTCACTATTAGACAGAGGCACAGTAAACTAAACTTTAAAAAGAGCACAGTATACTCAAATCAAGGGGTGGCGTAAGTCAAACACAATCGGGCTAGGCTTATAAATGCCCCAGGGCAGATAGCCTAGTATGAACCTATGAACCTATGTACCTATGAATGGAGAAGAGCTGCAGTCATTCACTGCATAAGGGAGTCCCTTTGACAGACCCAGGCAATTAAAGACCCATAAGTCTGACCAGCCTCATATACAAAGCCACAGAAAGACTTCTCTTGGATGTCACCAATAAGGACATAGGGAATCTCCAAACACTAGACCCATCTTAGTTTGAATTTGTCAAGGGCAGGTCATGCTTATTCAATCTGATTAATCCATTGCTTTTCAAAAAAGTCAAAGTAAAACCATAGACCTCAAGCTGGTTAAACCTCTTGACTGCACTCAGGCATGACAGAAAAGCTAAATAAACTGGGAATACACCTCTATATCATCCAGTGGATTGCCAACTGGCTTACAGGTAAGGAAGAGGAGATCAACATTGGGTAAGTAACCTCCACAAATAGACCAGTCACCAGTGAAGTCCACCAGGGTTCAGTGCTGGGACTTGTCCTGTTTGGCATTTAATTCTCTGAAGTAAAAGCTAATACCAAAGGGCTCTGGCTCACTAAGTTTACAGATGATTGCAATGTAGGAGCAATCACTGAATCCCCATAAGACTCAGCCATCTAGCCATCCTGTAGGAAGGTTGGTTCCATAAAAAATAACTGATGCCAAAACCATGAGCAAATTAAATGACAAAATATACATTGTCATATCCTCATGGAAGTTATGTACCCCAGGGAACTACCACACTGAAAATATGCTATTTAGAGTTGACCCAATTGTTTGGTATTTGGGAACTTACATGGACAGTGACCTAACTTTGAAGCAACATATGTCCATTGCCATAAGTCCTTCTATATTGTGCAGCTTATAAACAAAGGGATTGTGTCTAGAGATGTCACTGTCCATGTTTGCTCCACCCCTCATTAGGCCAGTCATTGAGTATAATGGCCCCTTTGGCATATCTCTATCCAGACACATGGAACTGGAATGCCCTCAAGGATACCTTACTGAAATATACAAGGCCTAAACAATATGTCTTGCATGGACTGTCTCGAAGCCCGCCGCTATATTTGGTATTCTACAGACTGCTAAGAGGTGACCTGTGTCTGGCATACAAGGCATCCTCCAACCCAATACCGATGGACCTATTGCCCATCAGCAAATCAAATGACATTAGAAATATTCTGTGGAGGGAGCCAAACCTCTTGTGCAGTGTCAACAAAAAAACTTTGGAGGGGCAGTTATATCTTGCAGAGGATTCCGCTGCTCTGAAACAAATTCCACATCCATGCAAAACAAAGCTCATCACTGTGAATATCCAAGTGCAACTTGGATCTGTGGATAGGTAATAGAAAATAAATTTGATCCAGGACTACACCATGCACTACTAATAGACAGAGGCAGTCCCTGAATGCTTTAGTCCACACATGCATCTCCTCAAATTATCTATGGTATCATCCCAGTTATTCTCAATAGGAATAATATACAAGATCAAAAATGGAATGGGTAAGGCCACTCTGACACCAAATGGGATAGCTTAATTCAAGCACCAAAAGGAAAAATGGCTAGGCATAAAATGGCCCTCAAGGGTAGCTAGTTTAATGCCTACTTATGGACCTATACATGTTACGGCTAAAATTATAACTTCCTAAAGCTGTTGCCTGAACCTACTATAAAAAAAAATTAAAAATCACCACAGCATACCTGGAGGAGGCTCTTGGAAATAGAGATGCAGACAGCATTATCAAATATAGCACAGAGAAGAAACTGAAACATGCAAAGACTAGAAGAGCCAAGTGTCCTGCTAAAACAGATTAAGCCACTAAGAAATCAGGTCAAATATCTGGAAAACATAGCTAATGTCTGCAACATAAGGGTCTTCAAAGTAATGAGGTACAAAATGTGACTAAATTTATGTTTACAGCCAAAGTACAAAAAGCCTGCTTCATACCTCTCAACCTGCAGACATTGAAAATAGGAATGTCCAGCTAAAAAATCTGGACATCTAAACAGCATAAAATTTGAATAGCAAATAGCACATATTTTCACACAGCAATGTGGGAAGCTACTTGAACACATTTAAAAAATGAGTGACAAAATGGAGGAAAAATATAAACACTGTCAAGAAAACCATGCAAAATCTGCAGACTCAATGAACTGTACTGCAAAATTCTACTGCACAAGTTCATTTATTTCTGTTTCAGAAAATGAGAGACACAAGACATGGGCTGCTTTTTTAAATGACTGCAAATAGTATGTTGTTCATGCAATGCATTCTTCTGTGTAGTAGGCAGCTTCAAAAACACACCTGATGAGGATTCAGTAAATCATGTAAAGGGATAAATTATACCTGAAAACAGGGACATCCCTTTCAGGAGTAAATCAAGCCTGAAAATAGGAACATTCCTCCAAAATAGGAACAGTTAAGAGGTCTGGCCAGCTATGAGGCTTGGTTGGCAAGGATCAGTGAGCTTATGGAATGATACAAATAACTGTCTATATCCTATCCTTACACCACTGATGGACAAAACACTACCAGTCTGGCATGGTCAAGAAGATACAGACTACCTCAGCAATAGATTCTGACCAGGAATAAGAAAATGCTGTTCATATATCAAGTGTTGCATTACCCCCCCCCCCCAACAGAACTCATCTTTCACTGTTATTCTCTCTCCACTCCAAACTGCATTCATAGGGGCTTTCTATATGCTGACAAGTTTGCAATCAGTTCTAGGAAAAAAAAGACTCACAATTACCATAAACAAATGAAAAATTAATTATAGCAAACCACTTCAACATTTAACATTTCTGCATTTTTTTCTCTTTAAAATAGTAGTGCTGCTCAAGTGATGCTTGATTACATTTTTGACATACTCTAATCATACTCAGGCATACAGAGACCCAAATGATTCATATCAGAGTAAGTTACATCTCAACAGAGTAGTACTGCATTAGGACGTGTCTTCCATTAACATGTTTTATCTTTATGGTTAACTCTTTTGAACTTAACTTTACACTTTGGAATGAAAGATCTTGGTAGACCTTGCAGTGGTAGACAGGGCTAACAATTACATGGTGTACTTTCCCACAGCTCTTGCTTCATACTGGTTTGTGCAATTTACTCATCTCTCACATACCTCTGCATTATATACTTAGTCAATTCAAATGATTCATTTCATTTCTTAGAAAAAATCTGCACACACAGTCCCTGTGGTGGATTTACTGAGGATAAAGGTGAAACAACAGGTTTTTCAACAGATTCTTCATAGAACAAACACAGCTAAAAAAACGTACTTGATATCCATAAATAAGATGAATGAAATGCTTGGCAATTATTATTTACCAACCAAAACAAAAGTGACAGCATAAACAGTGCTGATGGACACAAGTCACCAACAATTCTGGTTGTTTAGTACAATCAGAAGGCTTTCAAGGAAGGTCTGATAAAAACATACCACAAAGCAGCAACAACAAAAAAATGTATTTAAAACGCTGGTAAACGCAACAGCCACAGCAAACTGAAGTCTTGTCCCAACCTGGCAAACTACCATACATTTATTTATTTATTTATCCTTTGTTAACCAGGTTAGTCCACTGGGCTAAGGGCCCATTTTCAGTGGAGACCCGGGGAGAAATGTTCCACAAACACATGATAAAAAAGATGATGCCAGAAAAATAATATACATATATCGTAAACAAAACCAAGTTACATTGCAAGTTTAAAAACATAAAAAGGGCAAGATAAAAAGACATGTGAATAACAACAATAATGCCTTATAGATAATCATTAAAAGTATCAACAAAGCTCCACAAATACACATATATCATAACCATACCAAGTCACATTGTAAGTTTAAGAACATTAAAAAGGGCAAGATAAAGACACGTAAGTAACAACATTAATGCCTTATAGAAATCATTAAAATATGCATTTTGTGCATGTATAACAACAAAATGATAGTGGTAGAGTTAGTGGAACAAAATAGAATAGTAAGTGAAGTGTAGAGAAGAGTGTAGAATAATTGAAGAGACAGAGAATATCAAAGAGTGGCAGTTGTTCAGTTATAGTGGATGGAATGGAAGGAGATGTGGTAATGATAGAGTGGAGAGAAGGAAATGAGGAGGAAAGAGTTGGGGTGACCAGGGAAATAAGAAGTAAAATAGGGGGACAAAGTTGGGAGGAAAGTTTAGTTTTTAAGAGTGCTCAGTGGTGTAGCTATGGATTCACAGAATTGTAAGTATATATATATATATATATATATATATATTTATTTATTTATTTATTTTATTTATTTTACATTTGTTTACCGGGCTAGTCTAGCTGGATACATGTCCATTTTCAGTAGAGGCCCGGGGAGAAAAGCTCCAAGAAGAAGGTACAGATAACATAATAGATGCTAAGACAATAAAAATTACTATAGGCTTTACATATATTTGAAATAGAGATAAAAATAAAACAATTGGCTATACATGTAGTTGAAATAGAGAATAAAAATACAACAATTGGCTTTACACACTATATAAAACAGGCTTTACACACTATATAAAACAGGCACAGAACTTAAGTAAATAATCTCACATGCTTCAATTGCAATTGTCGTCCTAGAGGGAAGTGGTGGAATTCTGGGGTGGTACAGGCCTGGACTTTGTTAGTCAGGTTTGGTACAGGGGCACAGCCAGTGTGACTTGAGGAATTCTTTGAGGTGTTTTTGAATTGGTTGAGTGAGGTAATAATTCTTAGGCTGGTTGGGAGGGAGTTCCAAAGCCTACCAATGGAGTTGGTGTAGAGAGCATCACCTCCAGAGTTATTAGATTTGACGGTTTGTACCCGGACAGTTTTAGAAGATCTGAGGCAGGTTAGGTTGGAGTAGGGGGTAAGTATTTTATTAAGTGAGGGGGTGTTGTCTGGTTGGTTAATTATCTTAAATGCCTCAGTGAGTTGGTTGATTTTGAGAATATTGGGCAGTTCTAACCATTCAAGTGCCTTTAGATTTAGGCAGTGGTGGGTTCGATAAGGCGTCCCTGTTATGAATCTGGCTATATGGTTATAAGCTGTAGAAAGTTTATTTAGCTCGGTCTTGTTGAGGAATGAAAATATTGGGAGGCATAAAGGAGGGTTGAAAGGAGATGGGTGCGAGCTATAGTTAGTTTGGTGTGTGGGGTTAGGAAGTTATTTATTCTGTACATGGAGCCTAGTTTCTTATTGACAGAGTTAATGGTTAAGCTGATGTGTATGTCAAATTTGAGCTTGTGGTCGATGGTCACACCAAGTAGTTTGGTGTGGGAGACAGGCTCTATGATGGTTCCATTGGTAGAGATCACGTGGAAAGTAGGGTTGTTGGCGTTTGGAGGTTCTTTACCTTGGCCGATGGATGCAGAGGGAAAAATAGCAGTAACTTGGTTTTAGTAGGATTTAGTAAGAGTTTTAAATCTGAGAACCATTTTTCAACTATAGTAAAACACTGCTGGGTTGAAACTTGGAGTTTGGTGAGGGAGATGTCTGAGCAGATCAGGGTGGAGTCATCTGCATATTGAATACAAGAGGTTCTAGGGATGACTGAGTGAAGATCATTTATAAAGACAGAGAAGAGAAGGGGACCAAGTATAGAGCCTTGGGGAACACCAATGTTATTTGGGAGTAGATCGGATAGCTTGTTTTGCCATTGGACGGCTTGTTTTCTACCAGTGAGGTAAGCATTGAACCAGCTGATAGCGAGGTTACTAAGACGTAGTGTTTTCAAGGTGTGGAGCAGGAGTTGGTGATTGACCATATCGAAGGCTTTTGACAAGTCAAGAAAGAGAGCGGAGGATATTAAATTGTTGTTACGGTTGCTGTTGAGTGAGTCCACGAAAGAGAGAAGGGCAGTGGTTGTGCTATGATGGCGAAAACCATGTTGGGTGTAGGACAATAGACTATTTAGGGTGAGGTAGTTTATGAGCTGTTTATGAACACACCGTTCCATAATTTTGGCTAGTGGAGACAGTATAGCAATGGGTCTGTAGTTAGATGTGTCTGTAGAGGTCCCGCCTTTGTGAAGAGGGATGATATAGGAAATTTTCCAAATAGAGGGAATGGTAGCTTCAGCTATGGTTCTGTTAATCAAGATTGATATGGGGTATGCTATGGCATCTGATGCGATTTGTAAGTAGTCTGCTGGGAGTTGGTCCGCCGCCAGGTGGTTGGTTTGAGCTTTTTCAGAAGGGTAATATATAGGAGGTAGATATTGGCTGTAAGTTAAAGGAGGGGTGGTCTTGGTCATTAGTTAGGGTTGCTGGTGGGGGGGTAGAGGAAAGTTGACTGGCTAGTGATTGAATAGTCTCGGTAAAAAGAGTTAAAGGTGTTGGCTATTACTTCTGGATGTTTCCCAATGAGTTTCTCAGGGGTGGGAGTGGTGGATTTGCCAGGATGGAGGAGATTATTGAATCCAGCCCAAAAAATTTTTGGGTTATGCTGATGTTTATCCTGGAGGTGACAGAAATAGTGTTTTTATCTGTAGTAATGGCAGTTTTAGTTGAGTTTCTAAGCTGTTGAAACTTAATGCAATCTAGGGAGATTTGGTAGCTCTCCATTTGTTCCAGGCTTGGTCCCAAGTTTAATTTTAGTTTTGGTGTTCCTGTTAACCAAGGTGCAATCGTACCTTGGTTCTGATAAGTCGCTTTGGGGCGTGGGTCAAGTATCTTAAGGAAAGTGTCGTTAAAATAAGAGACGCCTCTCTTCTAGCGATAAAGTTTTAGGATGGACCAATTACAAGATTTGAGTTCTGCAAGAAATTGGTTAGGGACAAATTTCTTGTTGTTTCTAATTAGTCTGGTTGGGGAGGTTAGTAGGTGGGCATTTGAGTTTTCTGATATAAGTAATAAGGTGGTCACTAAGGTCGTTGGGAAGGGTCCCGTGGTATAGTTGTTTTACCCTTGTTGGTAAGAATCCAGTCAATAATACTCTCTTTTTGTTGAGTGTTTCCTATTCTAGTGGGAGATAGAATATTTTGGGAGAACCCATGTAGGTTGATAGGGTGGGGATTTATGTGTTTGGAGTAGAGGGACCAGTCAATGTTGAAGTCTCCTAGTATTATGGTTTCTTGAGGGAAATTAGTGGCTAACCAGCTGAGGGTTTGCTCTAGGTTTTCTAAGTTCTTTCCTGGTGGTATATAGATTACTACAAGGTTAATGCTTTTTTGACTGTTTAAGCATAGTTTTAGGGCAATCAATAGTTCTGGTATGGTAGTGGCAGATTAGGTGGGGTGGTGGCAGTTGCAAGAGGGAGAGTTGGCTAGGTAATTTTTCAGTTCTTTTTAGATGGGAGTTTGTTCCAGGTTTCAGATATGGAGCATTTATAAAGTAACCTGCCAATAGTTTTGTTGGACTTGTGAGTGTTCAGTAGTACTTGGTCAGTGCTATGGAAAGATTGTACATGTTTGTAGAAGGATAAGAGGCTGTACAGGGAGGGACAGTTTTCAGGTTTTTAGAAAAGAGAACATGCAATTTGTAGCTGTGAAAGTTGGGGTATTTGTGGGAACTTGAGACATTGAAGTTTTTTTACTGTGAGGCAGTGATGGGATTTGTAGGGGAGAATACAGACAAATCTGGCTATCTGGTTGTAGGTTTGTTCTAGTTTGGTTAGGAGATTTGCTTGGTTGTGTGTGAATATAGGGAAAGCATAGAGTAGGCAGGGGATAAGATAGATTTGTGCAAGTGAGGTCCTAGCGGTGTTAGTTAAGAATTTTTGTGTCTATAGAGCAAACCTAGTTTTTTATTGGTCTTTTTGATGGACTGTAAGATGTGATGGTTAAATTTCAGTTGGTAATCAATAGTGATTCCTAGAAGTTTTGTATTGGAGTCTGCATAGATATTGTTGTGGTCAAGAGAAGAGAGACTGAAAGACATTTTAAGATGGGATAAAGATTTTGGGAGGAAAAGAAGGAGTTTGGTTTTCTTTGGGTTAAGGATTAGTTGGTTGTTACTTAGCCAGTGTTTGATGATATTAAAGGACGTCCTTGTGAGAGAGTGTAGGTCAGTGGAGTTGTCAGAGAGGTTGATAAGGGTAGAATCTTCCACATATTGGATTAGTGAAGATGAGGTACAGACAGAGTGAATATTGTTAGTGAAAATATTAAAGAGAAGAGGGCCAAGGATGGATCTACAACTGTAGACATGTGGCCTTGGATTGCAAAACAAAAATTCCTAATGCAGTTTTTCAACAACTGGAATGTTACACCAAGTATCATATCACTGAATGTGGAGTTCAACTGTTCAGCATTACAAGCAGGTAGAACTTCATTCATTGTGTTAAATCATTTACTATTGCAAGTGGCAAAAGGATGTAAGATCATTTAGACTTAGAATACACCAGAATAAAACAATTACACATGCCTACATAAAGTGCTATCAATCATCATCTTCCCTAAGCGCATTAATGCATTTTTTACCTAAATTTTATGAACCATGCAGAACATATGTAGAATCCAGTTTTCCCCATTTTGTTTCCTTGTGTAGTTTTTACATGCTTTTTAAGTTATTCAACTGTTTGACTAGATCCAAGCACCTGTAAATTATTTTGTAAATGATTTCACATTATACAAGTCTTCCTGCTCTACCACCAAGTGTACATGTCTTCATAGCATTGCCCGTCAGCTTTTTTACAAGATACTACTGTGATAAACTGACGGGCTGCCAGCCCAGCTAGATAGAATTTTGTAAATAATTCTATGTCATTGTAAATATTAATATGATCCACAGGCTTGTTTGACAAATGTAAGAAAACTGTGTTACGTGCTGAACTTCAAAAATGTAACAACAGTGCACCCTGCTAGAAGAAAGCTGATAAGTGAAGAATTTTACAACTGTGTGTGATCTCAAGTTTGGAGACAGGATGTCTGCAGCTAGAAATTCTTTCTATTGTCCTAAGACAGAGATAATTACTAGGTTTCAAGTGTAAAGTGTCTTTTATTGCTGTGGCTTCCTGGCAAGTGCAAATTACAAACAAATGTTAAATTTTAAGTTCTGTGAGCCTGGAAACTTAAGCAGAAGTGTCAAAAATTCTGAAATCTGAAATGACTCAGCAGTAATGTGTATTGTCAATTTAAGGGCTATCTCAGAAAGTAAGAATAGCATTTTGTATCTGTGTCTGAACCTGAACACATCAGCTCACCAGCACTTGCTTTGCTCTGTAAGTGGGATCTTAGATCTTATTATTTCTCTTATAGTAAGATTAGTCTAGCTGTTTTCTATATTAATGTTAGACTGTCATACAATGTTGTTTTAAAGTATTGTGATTTCTGAACTCTGTAACGTCATTGTGTTAAATTAAGTCCAGATACAGATTTGTTGTATTCAGGACTGCATTTTAGTTTCTGAGTTGCCCAGACCTCTCTGTGATAGAGGGAAGCCTTTCTGCTTATCAGTGGGAGTGGTAAGCACTGAGCAGAGTATCTACTGCAAGAGGAGTGGTTTCCAGCTCTGAAACTGTACCTTACTGGCCGTTTGGGCTGCATTTCTATCCCTTTTAACTTTCTGCCTTAAAAGCCCATGTTTGCGTGGGTTTGCACATATTTTAGCTCTGTGAATCCCATTTTGGTGTGCTGCAGACTACAAGAGCAGCAGAAAGGCAAAAGAGACTTTGTTTGATTCTAAATATCTCCATTTTATTTATTCCTGCTTAATATTGCTTACTGCACTTTATTTAAATATTTTTTACCTTATTGCATTTAATTTTACCACATTTACTGTTTTTTTAGCTACAAACTCAAGTGTGCTAGCCTGCACTATGTTTAATGTGATTTTATTGCTGTTTTAAGTGTATTTTCGCTGTTAAAAAAAAAAAAGTTCTAGCTTGCTTGCTCATTTTCCCTGCCTTTTTCTGTTACTAGAATAGTCTGAATACAGATTTGCTGTATTCAAGATTGTACTGTAGTTTCTGAGTTCCCGAAACCTTTCTGTGATAGAGGGAAGCCATTCTGCTTATCAGTGGGAGTGGTAAGCAGTGAGCAGCTTAACTACTATAAGAGGAGTGGTTTCCAGCTCTGAAATTGTTGCTTATTGGCTGTTTGGGCTGCATTTATATCCCTTTTAACTTTCTGCCTTAAAAGCCAATGTTTGTGCAGGTTTGCACATCGTACAACACCTCTAAGCTAGGGTAAACTATTACCGGTGCCAAAAAGTCTGCTCTTTAAATTTTTCCTTAGGTATTGCAAGTTCTCTTCTCTCCTGCACTTTAACTAGCTTATTAAGTCTAGCACTTCATTCAGATTTCTTGTAGCAATTATTGTAGCGCACAAACTGCTACCAGCACTAAACTTTCCATAAGGAAAACAGCTCCAGTATTTACTAATTGCTCACCCCTCTAGGCATGTCCAAAGGTCAGTTCCCTGTGCTTTCTCCTATTAACCTGGTGAACCTGGGCATCCTGAGGCAATGTAGCAACTGCCTCATGTACACTGACAACCCTCTCCTCTTACCTCCCAGTCCTCAGACTTGCAAGAGATGTACCTATATTTCCAAATTGTAAGCCACACACTCTCCAGCCAAGACCGGAATAGCCAGTCAAGATGAGAAGGTCAACACTTGCACCATACCACATGGAACACGTAGCCCTCCAGAACATAAACCATCACAGCTCTCACATAAAAAGACAACCCACACCCCCCTTCACAGAGGCTCTCAATAGAAATCTACCCAAACAGCAGAGACCTCCAAGGCAAAAATGCACTCGACCACCACAACACAGCACAAACCACGACACATAGCCCACCTAGACAGTGTGCCACTCAACCAAAGCCCTTAAGGCAAAACAGCTTGCCCAATCCACTAGTCATAGGTGACTCAATAGTGAGGCACACTGATGTCCCACTCACTAGACTGAATAAGGAGAAGGTAACAGTCAGCTGCCTGTCAGATGCCAGGATCCATCACAAAATGAATGCACTTAGGTCACTCAGGTACAAATATGACTCTGTCATTGTCCATGTCAGTGTGAATGACCTGAGATGTGCATCTCTGGACTACATGAAAAGAGACATGGAGGAGCTCTCGGATCATATAGCCCAGGCGGGTATCACCCTAGCCCTGAATAGCATCCTACCATCACCCAGAATGATACCAAAATACAAGCAGAAAATGATTGACTTCAACAATTGGCTAAGTGTCTGGTGTCATTTTAAGGGGATCCACTATCTGTCTGTCTGGGATGACATGATTGACAGACCTCGATGCTGTGCCAGAGACAGTCTGCATATATCACCCCTGGCATTCTGTATACTGGCCAATGTTCTTGCCACCCCTACAGTGCCTTTTTTAGGCAATTTTCTAAAGACCAAATTAGCAACGTAACAGCTACAAGTAAATGCAATCTGAGGGTCATGCTACTCAATGCTAGAAGTCTAAATCTCAAGATGCACTCGCTCATAGCACTCCTCAAAATGGAGAACATCGATGTATGTGCAGTAACAGAGACCTGGTGTAAAGCAGCAGAAAGCACCCCTGGACTACCAGGCTACAATTCATTTCATACCTTTTTGCCCTAGAACTTGGACCGAAGCTTGAAAGGCAGTGGTGTCTTCATATAAATAAAGGATATGCACACCTCCAAACTAGTAGCCCTTCATAATGCATCAGAGATACTTCAGTTACAACTAACACTAGGTAAGACAGCGATTCAGGTTGTAGCCTGCTATAGATCCCCTACCATATCCCAATACTCTCATTCCACACTCCTAAGCACCCTAGAAAATATTAAGGTCCAACCCAACACCCTCATACTGGGTGACGTCAACTACCCCTCCATTAACTGGGAAAACTACTCATGTACCAATGCACTTGCCAAACGTTTCCTGAAATTCATTAATTTAAATGCCCTGCATCAGCTCATTCTTACCCCCATGAGAAGTAGCAACATCCTTCACCTGGTTATTACTAACATGGGTAACCATTGCTCTATACCATTAGTCAGCTCCTCCCTGGTGAGATCTGACCACAAACTAATAACCATGGAAATCCACATCCCTCACCCACACCCCCTGCAAAGGTAACCACCATGAAAAACTTCTCCAAGGCCAACTTTGGGCTTCTAAAAACAGAGTTAGCTAACTTTACACTTTACAGCACCCTTGCAAATGGAGAATAGGTGCATGACTGCTGAATCATACACCAATGCACTGTACGAACACATGCCCAAATGCATGGAACTGGCCATACCCAACAGAATCAAGATGCTTTCCTCCAAAAAAAAGGAAGCCAATCTGGTAGTTCCCTACCATAAACAAACTCTACAACAGAAGGAAGAAACTGTTGCAGAAAAATGTGAAGTCCCAAGACTGGAAAAACTCCCTTGTTAGCCTCAACAAAAAGTTGAGATCCCTCATCAAATCCTCTAAAGCTAGCTATGAAAATAGAATTGCAGCAGATACTAAAGACCACCACAAGGCCTTCTATAGTTAATCCAAGAATCTACATGGCAATACGCAGATCTGCTCTGAGCTACTCCACAATGGTACTTCCTATACCAAGCCAACTGATATTGCTAATATACTGGCTGACAGATTCAGTGCCAACTTTACTCCTCTCTCCCACAGTGGCCCCCATTAAAGGACCAACTACAATACCAGAGGAATATCAGGTACCTAATATTACTGCTGCACAGGTTAAAACCACACTGTCCAAGGCCAAGAATACAGCTTCCATGGGACCTGACAATATCCCTGGCTGTGTTCTACGTGAATTACAATGTGAACTGGCACCATGCCTGTGTGCCCTTTTCAATCATAGCCTCACTTCAGGCTTTGTCCCTGCTGAATGGCACACTGCTGCAGTCATTCCACTCCATAAAAGGGGAGCGACTATAGATCCTGGAAACTACTGCCTCATTAGCCTGACAATTCTGATATGTAAGGCTATGGAGCACATCATCATGGACCTTATAAATAAGGACATAGGGAATCTCCAAACTCTGGACCCCATGCAATTTGGCTTTGTGAAGGGTAGATCATGCCAGCTCAACCTGGTCGACTTCTTTGAGTCAGTAATCAGAGTTGTGGATGAAGGCAAGGTAGTTCATACAGCCTACCTTGATCTGGCCAAGGCCTTTGATACCATTTCCCCACTCAGGAATTATAGATAGACTCACTAAGCTAGGAATTAACCCCTATATCACAAGGTGGGTGGCAAACTGGCTCCCTGATAGAAACCACACTGTGAAAGTAGTGGATTCCAATTCAGACTGCTGACCAGTTACGAGTGGAGTCCCACAGGGATCGGTCCTGGGTCCTCTCCTGTTTGGCATTTACTTGTCTGAAGTCCAGGCCAACACAGAGGGACGCTCACAGATGATTGCAAGCTGGGAGCGATTATTAACTCCCCAAATGATGTAGACATTCTACAGAAAGGCCTCACTGAGACCATCAACTGGTGTCAAAATCGTGGCCTTAAGCTCAATGCCAAAAAATGCATTATCATTCCCTATGGGAAAAACTCGGTGCCTATGAAGTACCACATCAATGGTAGTCCATTGAACACCAAAGGTGTTATAAGAGATCTGGGAACACAGGTTGATAGCAACCTCTGCTTTGACAACCACACTGTCACTGTGGTCAGAAAATCCTTCTATGTGACACATCTCATTATGAAGGGTTTTGCATCTAGGGAAAAAGAGGTCATCATCTCACTCTACTCTTCCCTCATTAGCCAATCATAGAGTATAAAGCCTCATTTGGCATGTACCTCACTAGACACCTACAACAACTAGAGAGGTCACAAAATTACCTCACAAAGGGATCCTTGGCCTTAAACACATGCCCTATATGGACAGACTTAAAAAAATCCAGGTATTCTCTGTCTCATATCGCCTGCTTAGAGGCTATCTTTGCTTGACCTAAAAATTCATGTCTGACCCAACGCTATTAAATATGCTACATCTAAAGAAATCCCAATCCCTCCATGCCACGCACTCCAGAGACCTCAACTTCATTACCACAATCAACAGAACATGCTGGAGTTCCAGGTTCTTAACCCAGAGACTGCCCATGCTCTGGAAAAAACTTCCCATACATGTCAAGCAGAGAGCCTCACTGGCCCTCTTCAAGAGAAATCATGATGAGTGGATTGTCAATAGAAAATTCACACTGGGGATCACTTCAGCAGCCTTACTTGACAGAGGCACTGGGAACTAACGTCGGGCAGCACAATGCCAGGGAAATCCTATAGGATAGACTTATAAAGGCTCCAGGGCCATTGCATCTATATCATATTATCGTACAATGTAAATAGCGAACACTATTTCATCATACCGATAATATCGAAACAACAAAACATTGAACAAACGGAACAGCAATTTTTTTCCCAGGGAAAAAATTTGCTGCTCCGTAAAAAAAGAATAAACTTAAACACAAATTTAAGTAAGGGGCTTCACCCCCATGCCCCCCATGTAGGGTGCTGTGCCTCCCACACCCACTCTACATAAATATACCAACTCCGAGATCGTACCATAGTGGAGGAAATGGCAAAGTTCCGAAGACGGTCCACCAAATTTTTTTCACTAGGAAAAAATTTGATATTCCGTGACTTCGCTATTTTGCCATTTCGACAGTATCGGATTGACTAAATAGCATTCATTATTTAGTCCATTCAATAGCATCATATAGACCTGGGCCATTAATCTGGTACAAAGCTATGAACCTATGAACCTATAACGAGTATTGTCTTGTGTTTTTATTATTAAATATTTTAAACCTTTTAACTGTGGCTGTTTTATGTAGAGATAATTTAAGCTCTTAAAGTACTTGCATGTACTTGGTGATACTGTATAAGTCACTCAAATAGCCTTGCTGTTCATCACACTTACTATTTGGATAATAATAACATTGTACAACAGAAATGGACACCCTTTGGTAAGAGCCTTTTTTAGTAGCTGATAAGCCTTTTTTAGTAGCTGATAAGAGTAGCTGGTGGCAGTGATTACTACCTTATAGCCTGTAAAGGAGTGGGCATAGCTAGTAAACGTATGCCAGCCTTCACCAGGAGTGTCTATGTGTTTGTATATCAATTAAATCTCAAAGTGTGTGTGTGTGTGTGTGTGTGTGTGTGTGTGTGTGTGTGTGTGTGTGTGTGTGTGTGTGTGTGAGCTAGTTTGGCAAAGACACAAAGCACTGATTGGACAGAGAGGGTACTGGAGATTTTGGCTTGACTACTCGGCTGAGATCTGAACCCCATAACTGTGCCAGTGAGGAATCTTATTGGGGATCTGGAGAGAAAAGGAGAAACCAGTCCCAGACTGACCATGATGTCTGTGTGCTCTTAAGGGAAATTGTAATTTACTGTGTGTATACTTGTTATCCTCCCAATGTGGACACCCCTCACTGGTGTTGGTGGTGAGGACTGAGGCTCCTTGATTACTGGGCCAGTGCATGGCCATCATATATTAATTGTTTGGTAGTGGTGGGATATCTGCATCAAATATTAATTTGTTGATAGTGGTGAATTTGCCACATCACATACTAATTGGGCTGTAGTGGTGTGGATAGTGAATTCCTGTAGCTTGTGTACATTGATCACTGAAGGTGTTTTTGTACTCTAAATCAGCCATGCAGTGAACATTCAGAGTTCAGATCACAATTGTTTTATTTCTTTCGTTAACTTAGTTAGTCAGGGACAGCAGGCAAGCATGTCGGAAGAGGAGTATGGCAAGCTGACAAGGAGCCAGTTAGCAGAGATGTGACAGGCTAAAGGACTGGTACATGGAAACCTGACTAAAGCACAGATAAACCAATAGTGTGAACCCGTAGGACTACCTCCACAACGGGAATAATAAAACACCAAGGAATCTCCTTTTAAAAAAACTAGTAAAAACACCACCGTTGCAAAAAATATATATCGCTTTATTCACACACAAAGGATTTTGTCCCAAAAATAATGGAACTTCATCAGATAAAACAAATCATTACTAAACATACTTTAAAAAAAACTTCTAACCAATGAATAAACAAAATCAGCACACACCTACTTGGAATAGTCAATGAAATTCATAATATAATTAAATATCATGGGCTATGATTAAGCATCACCCATCCAATCCACTTACAAAGAAATTCATCAAATCAAAACACTTATTTTCACACACCTACACTGTTTTATCTAATAGAATTACATTAATTTAAATAATCAAGAAGGAAAGAACCTACGCATATAATTCATATTTTAAATAGCAATAAGATCATACAATAATGCAAATTCAAGTTAAAATACCAAAATTAAGAATCAGCATACAGCTAGCCTTAAGAACCTTCATGTAAACTTAATACAATTGTGTGTATCAGTGATGCTAATCTTGTCAAATGAACCTACATTTGCACATTCAGAATGATGGCTCAAAGGCCGACAATGTGTTGTTATACTAAAATAACAGAGGCACATATAACATTTAACATCTATTAGCTGTAATGTTATTTAACCAATACCCCATCTCTGATACGGCTTAAATAACAATGTGCCTGACAACAAACAACTTTGTTAACAAAGTTGGGCTTGAATTTATATGCCTATCAAAGTAACAAGTTCACTTTAGCTAAATAGAAGATAATACTTGCCTTTTATAGGCAAGCTTTTAATGCAGATCCAAAATAACGGCTCAAAGACTGACAGTGATTTATTACCCCATAAAAACGAAAATGCGCCAATATCATGTAATGTTGTTAGTCAACGACCCACATCTAAAACCACACAAGTATTAATACACCTAAAAATTACCAAATGGGCTTATTAGAAACATTAAAATTAAATCTATTAATTATAAATTCATGTTTCCTATCCAAAATTAATAATTAAAAAACCTAACATTACGTATAATATACAAAATATTATTATGGCCAATCATATATCATCTAGAAATGTTATTGCCAATGACCTTACTCTAAAACAAAATATACACAATCCAATCTTAACATGAATTGTTTCCTTTAAGCCAATAAGGTTGAAAACCAATCAAAGCATAACCTTAGCATTGACAGCCAATCGCTGTCAGTAATCAATAAACAATGGCATTAGAATTGACAACCAATCATGTCCAAACCCAAATGAATATTAAATGGGAAATAAAAAAACACCCATTCTTAACCGTAACATCAGATTGGTTAATAATACACCAATGAAGTCACATATTGTGATTTGAACACCAACAGCCTTACAGAACACATAAGACATAGCGAATATAACATTCTACCACTAAACTTCCTAATCATTTCATCAAACTTCAATGGAACACAGTGCAAACACTAAATACAATTCAAATATGAATCAAAAGTACTCACATATCCCAATAAAAAACAAAACCCAGCTATAAAGCTCAACAGCTAGAGGATGTCAAGTTATAAACACATATTACATAATAAATAATAATAAAGCAAATCACCCATCTACTACGGGATGAAAACTAAATTATCCATGATATGGCATGACCAACCATAACCTTAGCAGACAACTTGAAAACAATAAATCCACTGTCATAAATACAGTATCAAATAGATGATATCACTATTTTTTCAATAAACATAGATCATTCCCTCATAATAAAAATATATATATTTCTCAAACATTACATAAAATGTGCTATAATGTAGCTATATTATATTGCCTTGTTATATATAAAAATGAAATGTAATAATGGTTGTTATGTAATACATAACATGTGCTATAATGTAGCTATATTATATTGCCTTGTTATATATAAAAATGAAATGTAATAATGGTTGTTGTTATGTAATGTTTGAGAGATATATATAAAAGGCTAGTATTATCTTCTATTTAGCTAAAGTGAACTTGTAGTTACTTTGATAGGCATATAAATTCAAGCCCAACATTGTTACCAAAGTTGTTTGTTGTCAGGCACATTATTATTTGAGCTGTATTAGAGATGGGGTATTGGTTAAATGACATTACGGCTAATAGATGTTAGATGTTATATGTGCCTCTGTTATTTTAATATAACAACACATTGTTGGCCTTTGAGCCATCATTCTGAATGTGCAAATGTAGGTTTGTTTGACAAGATTAGCATCACTAATATACACAATTGTATTAAGTATACATGAAGGTTCTTAAGGCTAGCCGTATGCTGATTCTTAATGTTGATATTTTAACTTGAATTTGCATTATTGTATGATCTAGTTGCTATTTAAAATATGAATTATATGCATAGGTTCCTTGCTTAATGATTATTTAAATTAATGTAATTCTACTGGATAAAACAGTGTAGGTGTGCGAAAATAAGTGTTTCGATTGGATACATTTCTTTGTAAGTGGATTGGGTGGTGGTTGCTTAATCATATGTTATGAATTTCATTGGCTATTTCTGTGCTCAGTGGATTGCCACCTATATGGTAGCTAGGGTAACCTTGTTTTTCCCAAGGGTATGACTATGCATTTTTGGCGTTTAGCTTCAGGCCATGGCTCTGGCACCAGTTATCCATTTCTGTGAGGCCCTTCTGGAGGATATCTGTGTCAGATGTGTTTTCGACTATGGTGCCCAGTTTGCAGTCATCTGCAAACTTTGTCAGCCATAACCCTCCTGTGTTTGCTTGTACTTCAGAAAAGTAGATGCCGAACAAGAGTGGACCCAGGACTGAGCCCTGTGGGACACCACTTGTGACAGGCTTTGAGTCTGACATGGCTCCAGCAACTCTGACCCTGTGGGTTCTGTCACTTAGCCAGTTTGCAACCCATCTTGTGATGTATGGGTTTACATTCAAGCTGATGAGTTTTTCGATGATACCTGAGTGGGTATTGTGTCGAAGGCCTTTGCCAGGTCGAGGTAGGCTGTATGGACTGCCTTTCCTCATCAATGGCCTTGGTGACTGTCTCAAAAGTCAACCAAGTTTAAGAGGCAGGATCTGCCTTGACAAAGCCAAACTGGGTTGGATCCAAAGTCTGCAAGTTCCCTATGTCTTTATTTATGAGTTCCATTATGATCCTCCATGGCTTTGCAGATAAGGCTTGTCAAGCTAATGGGCGGTAATTTCCAGGGTCTGTGGAGGCACCGCCTTATGAAGTGGGACCACAGTCGCGGCGCCACTCCTTGGGTAATGATCCTAAGGTGAGGCTAAGATTAAACAGCTGTCCTAACTGTGGGTTTAATTCCTCGCTGAGTTCATGAAGCACACAGCCGGGGACACCATCCGTCCCATGGATGCTGTGTTTTTGCCTTAGTGAGGGCAGTTCTCACCTGGGCGTTGGAGATGTTTGGGGGCTACAATCCTCTGGAATAGATATCTCTCCTTTGGGGAGGGGAGAAGTTTGCACTGAACCTGTCAGCCAGTATGTTGGCAATGTGTGTAGGTTCAGTAATTTTCACATCATTTTGAACTAATTCTGAGCATATCTGGGAGTTTCCTCCTAGGTTTCTAACATAGCTAAAGAAGGCCTTATGATTGTCTTTAGAGTCCTTGGCGATTTTTCTCTCAAAATTTGCCTTGGATGATTTTATGAGAGCTCTTAGTTTTTACTTATAATGATCAAAGGTGTCTTACCTTTCAAGGATTTTGCTCTATCTTGTAGTAGCTTCCTCTTTTGTTGTAGAGCTTGTTTATGGCTGGGGTCCACCAGACTGGATGCTTGCCTTTGGTACAGAGAGTCTTAGTTTTGTTTGGGATTGCCTGATCCATGCAGTCCTGTAGGTGCTGGTAGAAGGCATTTGTAAGTGATTCAGCGGTTTGAGTAATGTTTACCACTGGCTCAGGGGCCTTAAAGGAGACCACACTAGTTTTAGAAGTGTGAAATCGGCTTTGAGAAGTTTTTCACTGTGGTCTTTTTGTTTCAGGTGGGGGCGGATGAGGACCTCCAGCGAGATTAGTTTATGATCTGATCTCACCAGTGAGGGTATACTTCCGGTGTTGAACATTTTGATCCCATGTTCGTGATGATGAGATCAAGTATGTTTTCTCCTCTTGTGGGGATGGTGACTAGTTGTTCCATGGCATTTGAGTTTATGAACTCCAGGAATCTTTGGGTTAGAGTGTTCGGGCTTGAGTAGTGTTCCCAGTCTATATTAGGGTAGTTGAAGTCACCTAGTATGATGGTGTTTGGAGATACATTTATCCCTCCAATGTTTTCAGGAAGGCCATGTGGAGGTTCCTGAGTTTGAGAGGGTGGCCTGTAACATGCTACAAATTGCAGAGCAGTCTTGCCTATGGTTAATTGCACCTGGATGGTCTCCGATGCATCGCGGCGTTGCCACCAACCTTGAGGTGTGGGTGTCCTTATGAATATGGACACCTCCTTTCTTGGTGTTGTCCGGATTTTGGGGCCGGAACGCATGATATGAGGTGAAACCTGTTAGTGCTGGGGTGCTCTCAGGAGCCTTGAACCAGGTTTCTGTCACAGCACAGACATCGATGTTCTCCATATTGAGAAGGGCCTCGAGTTGCATCTTGAGATTGAGACTTCTGGCATTGAGCAGCATTACCCTTAGTTTTTTTCCTTTTGGTGTTCTAGGGTGGTAGGTTTAGAATTTGAGCCTTGCCTAAAAGGCACTATGGGGGTGGCAAGAGCCTTTGCCAATATCCGAAGCCCAGGGTGACAGGTGCAAGCCGCCCTGCGGCAGCGTGGCTTGTCCAGCATGTCATCCCTGGCAGACAGACATTGATCCCTTGAATGACACCAGAATTTAAGCCAATTATTAAAGCTGATCATCTTATCACTGTATTGTGGCATCATTCTAGGTGAAGGTAGGATACTGCTCAAGGTCAGGGTCATACCTGCCTGGGCTACATAATCAGAGAGCTCCTCGATGTCCCTTTCATGTAGTCCAAGGAGGTACATCTCAGGTCGCTGACACCAGCGTGGACAATGACTGAGTCGTACTTGTACCTGCTGTTGAGAGACCTGAGTGCTTGGCGTTATGTGGCGGATTCTAGCGCCCGACAGGCAGCTTACTGTGACCTTCTCTTTACTCAGTCTGGTGAGCGGGACGCCAGTGTGTCTGACTATGGAATCACCAATGACAAGTGTGTCTGGCATTTTGTTTGGCCTTAAGGGCTGTGACTGTTTGACACTCTGACTGTGTGGTCTATGTGTTGCATGTGTTGGGTCGTGAGGTGGTAGTTGTTTGGGTGTCTGCTTTGGTGGCCTCTGCTGTTTTGGTAAATTTTGATCAGAGCCTCCGAGTATGTCTTTGTGTGAGTATGTGTATGATTTGAAGTTGTGATGGTACCATGTGTGACTGGGTATGTATTGTGTGTGGTTACCATCTCCTCCTGTCTGGTCTTGCCAGTCCTATGTTGAGAGAGCTCAGCCTCCAGTTTGGCCGTATAGTTGCATCTCTCGCATGTATTTGTGTTTTGTGGGAGAAGGAGAGGATTGTCTGTGTACATGAGGCAGTTGTAACATTGCCTCAATATTCCCAGGTTCACCAGTTGAGCTGGAGAGGACACTAGCAACTGATCCCTCGACAAACTAGAAGTAGTAGATAAAGAGACTTTCAAAGGACTCGAAGTGGGTTTTAGGCTGGTGGGGTACTATCTATAATAAGAGTGCTTTATCAAGGTGCAAGTACTGTAGGAGTAAGTGCTAGGCTTTACAGATAGAGAATAGTCTACTTGGGAATCAAGTAGAGATGAACTTTTCAGTTATAGGATATGCTGGTTAGATCAGCAGTACAGCTCGAGGAAGGTAGTTCTAAGGGAAAATTGGAAGAGTGGAATTTAGATGGCCCAAATAGTTTAACCTTGTTTAACCGCTGCTCTTGTGTGCAACAGTGAACTCCGCTAAATCGTGCTTACGCTGAAGTGTTTTATAGCAGGGGCTGAAAGGAGCTAGGAATTGGCCCAAAACGACCAATGGACTACTAGTTTCTGGCTGAAACTTCACCAAATCAGACAAAAGGCTGCTCAGTGCTTCCCACTCCCACTGGTAAGCAAAGAAACTTCCTCCTCCTAATAAGGCAATGGATCAGTAACAGGAACTAAAAACAAAGCCCAGGGATCAGCAACTCTGAAACTGGACTACTCTAGTTCAGTAAGGCGGAAAACAAGAGATTTTTTGTTTTATTACAGAGACAAGGAAAAAACAGACAGTAAATGCTATAATGCTGTAAGTCGGCTAGCGCACGTTAGTGTGTAGCCTACAGAAACAATTTGCAACAATTAGTAACTTAAAGTGCAATAAACAGTGTAAAATGCAGAAATCACTTAAAGTAGCAGTAAAACAGGCTAAATGCAGTCGCTAGCTTAAATAACAGTGGGAAAGCCACAAAAAATACTTTTATCTGGTAGAAAGTCACTCTTTTAGCTCTCTGCTGCTTGGATCACTCTGCAGGCCACCACGAGGATCTGTGCTGAGTTGGTACAAGCTGGAAAACCGTGTTTAGCGTGTTTTATAGCAGGGGCTGAAAGGAGCTAGGAATTGGCCCAAAACGACCAATGGACTGCTAGTTTCTGGCTGAAACTCCACCAAATCGGACAGAAAGGCTTCACAGTGCTTCCCACTCCCACTCGTAAGCAAACAACCTTCCCTCCTCCCTAACAAGGCAATGGATCAGTAACAGGAACTAAAAACAAAGCCCAGGGATCAGCAACTCTGAAACTGGACTACTCTAGCTCAGTAAGGCGGAAAAACAAGAGATTTTTTGTTTTATTACAGAGACAAGGAAAAAACAGACAGTAAATTCTATAAATGCTGTAAATCGGCTAGCGCACTTTAGTGTGTAGCCTACAGAAACAATTTGCAACAATTAGTAACTTAAAGTGCAATAAACAGTGTAAAATGCAGAAATCACTTAAAGTAGCAGTAAAACAGGCTTAAATGCAGTCGCTAGCTTAATAACTGTGGAAAGCCACAAAAATACTTATATCTGGTAGAAAGTCACTCTTTAGCTCTCTGCTGCTTGGATCACTCTGCAGGCCACCACGAGGATCTGTGCTGAGTTGGTACAAGCTGGAAAACGTGTGTTTAGCGTGTTTTATAGCAGGGGGCTGAAAGGAGCTAGGAATTGGCCCAAAACGACCAATGGACTACTAGTTTCTGGCTGAAACTTCACCAAATCGGACAGAAAGGCTGCTCAGTGCTTCCCACTCCCACTGGTAAGCAAAGAAACTTCCCTCCTCCCTAATAAGGCAATGGATCAGTAACAGGAACTAAAAACAAAGCCCAGGGATCAGCAACTCTGAAACTGGACTACTCTAGTTCAGTAAGGTGGGAAAACAAGAGATTTTTTTGTTTTATTACAGAGGCAAGGAAAAAAACAGACAGTAACACACCAGCCTGTTTATTACTCCTATCTTCCTCTTGTTATGTTACTCACCACTATCTCTGTAACCCGTCTTCTCTCCTTGTATCTCACCTACTTCCAGAATTTCCTGTGTGCAAATCTCTATCCTAAAAGTAGTACTCTTCATATTATGTCTGCTACTTACTGGCTAATATGTCAAATTTTTACAAACTCTCTACCTGTTCCTATTTTTCTCCCTTCTTCATTCTTGTTTAGCAGTCTTTCTATAGTTAATATTTTAAGCTATAATGAGTCCATACTGCTGTTTATTTCTTGTTTAAATTGCCTTTGCATGACTATACTATATATCTATTTTACCCTTAGCTGCCTGCATGCTTTTTTATTTACTTGTTATTTACTTGTTATTTGTTAGTCACTTAGTTTACTAGTGGAGCTTTTCTCCTCGGGCCTCTGCTGAAAATGGACATGTATCCAGCCAGACTAGCCCGGTCAACAAATGTAAAATAAAAAAAAATAAATAAAATAAAATAAATGCTATAAATGCTGTAAATCGGCTAGCGCACTTTAGTGTGTAGCCTACAGAAACAATTTGCAACAATTAGTAACTTAAAGTGCAATAAACAGTGTAAAATGCAGAAATCACTTAAAGTAGCAGTAAAACAGGCGAAATGCAGTCGCTAGCTTAATAACAGTGGGAAAGCCACAAAAATACTTATATCTGGTAGAAAGTCACTCTTTTAGCTCTCTGCTGCTTGGATCACTCTGCAGGCCACCACGAGGATCTGTGCTGAGTTGGTACATGTTTGAGATAGATATATAAAAGGCTAGTATTATCTTCTATTTAGCTAAAGTGAACTTGTAGTTACTTTGATAGGCATATAAATTCAAGCCCAACATTGTTACCAAAGTTGTTTGCTGTCAGGCACATTATTATTTGAGCTGTATTAAAGATGGGGTATTGGTTAAATTACATTACGGCTAATAGATGTTAGATGTTATATGTGCCTCTGTTATTTTAATATAACAGATTGTTGGCCTTTGAGGCATCATTCTGAATGTGCAAATGTAGGTTTGTTTGACAAGATTAGCATCACTAATATACACAATTGTATTAAGTATACATGAAGGTTCTTAAGGCTAGCTGTATGCTGATTCTTAATGTTGATATTTTAACTTGAATTTGCATTATTGTATGATCTAGTTGCTATTTAAAATATGAATTATATGTGTAGGTTCCTTGCTTAATGATTATTTAAATTAATGTAATTCTACTGGATAAAACAGTGTAGGTGTGCGAAAATAAGTGTTTTGATTGGATGAATTTCTTTGTAAGTGGATTGGATGGTGGCTGCTTAATCATATGTTATGAATTTCATTGGCTATTCCAAGTAGGTGTGTGCTGATTTTGTTTATTCATTGGTTAGAAGTTTTTTTAAAAGGATGTTTAGTAATGATTTGTTTTATCTGATGAAGTTCCATTATTTGCGGGACAAAATCCTTTGTATGCGAATAAAGGGATATATATTTTTTGCAACAGTGGTGTTTTTACTCATCTTTTAAAAGGAGATTCCTTGGCGTTTTACTATTCCAGCTGTGGAGGTAGTCCGACATGTTTGCATTGTTGGTTTATCTGTGGTTTATTGATTTTCTTTGTTTTTAACCTGTCTAAAGCAGATGTGATTGCAGCTTTAGTCACAGCTGTATCCGAGAATAGCAACCATGAAGATGATCAGATTGGCCGTGGAGATGTACAACACTCAGAGAATGGACAGCTCAACCTTTCTACAGAGGATGTAAAAATCCATCTGGAGCTAAAGAGAATTGAGTTGGAGACCAATCATTTGGAAATAGAAGCAGCAGAGTAACTGAGGCGTCTGGAGACTGAGGAGAATGAGAAACTGCTACACCTGGAAACTGAGGAGAAGGAGATGCAAAGGCAACATGAAAAGGAGATACTGACCCTTCTCCAGAGTTATGGAGGAAATGGGGAGGGGAGTACCTGCACCTAATTCTGACAGTTTCATCCATTTGTTTGAGAGGGTATGTAAACCGTATAATGTTGACCAAGGGTTCTGGGTATGGTTCCTGACCCCCTTACTCCATGGTAAAGCTGTAACTATTTTGTCCAAACTGTCTGACAATGATTTTTTAAATTATAATGTTGTAAAGAATTATTTGCTACATTTTTTTAAGCTAACACCTGAAGCTTATAGGAAAAAGTTTTGTGAGCGTAGATGCAAAACAGATGAAAGTGTGTGACTATGTTGCTGAACTAAGCACTTATTTTCATAGATGGGTGAGTGGATATCAGGTCACAACTTCTGAATGGCTGGAAGACCTTTTGGCGAGGGAAAAAGCCCTTAGCACTTTGCCTGAGGACATGATGATCTGGTTAGCTGATAGACAATGCTCTATTGCAGATGAGTTGGGGAAGAAGGGAGACCTATACCCAGCAAGCAGGGCATTCCTGCACAGGAAAGGGACCCCCAGTGTTGTCTAAGGGAACCCCATGGTGGGCAGCCCGGACTGCCCCAACAAAATCTGCCAGTAGCAGGAGAAGCCATTAGTCTAGGTACACCTCCAGGACCTAGGGTTAAATGTTTTAAATGCAACAGTGGGGCTATGTAGCATACAAATGTACATGGAGGCAAGATGGGGAACAAAATGTGGGAGAGCCAGTAAGTGGGAATGACAAAATGTCAACAGTAGCTTGTCTTGAGACAACGAGGGTAACAAACTACCACAAGAGGTTACATCCTATCATAGTGAATGGCAAAGAAGCCATTTCTAAGATAGACACAGCCTCTGACATAACCATTGTGAAGCTTGCAATGGTTATAGAGGAGCACTGCTTGCATGGGCAGTCTACTCCAGTCAGAGCTTTAGGAGGGACCCCATTCCAAATAGCTTTGTCTAGAGTTTACCTTGACTGGGAGGGTGGAAAAGGAAGCCAGCAAGTAGGTGTGTTTGAGAAGATCCCTGCAGATGTCCTGACAGGGAATGATTTTGATAATGCAGTACCATGCGCTCATGCAGTTTCATGCAATCAGGCTTGGAGACAAGCATGTGGATCTGGTAGCCTGGGGGAGACCCAGACAGATCAAACACTTGTAGCCAGGATTGGTGAGGTGGCTACTTCAGGGAGGGGGCTACCCTGTAGCAGTGAGACTGAAGGTGAACCACAGCTACTTGTGGATGCTGATGTTCCCTTGGACAGAGAGACTGCAAGGGCAGAGGTGAGTAGTAGTACCCAGGCTGAAAGTGAGGACTGCTGTCAGAAGATGCCAGACTTCCTGTGGAAGGGGAGCTGGGAAGGATTACAATAACAGAGTTGAAACAGGCTCAGCCCCTACTTTACAAGGCCTGAGCCAGGTAACTAGTGAGGCACCTGATTCTCAAGGGAAGGGAGAATCTGTATAGTGGGACAAAGGGTTACTGTATAGAGAGTGGATCCCTGAGGGAGGGCAAGAGGGTGAGAGAATACAGTAGTTGGTAGTGCCTGGAGCCTACGGTCTGGCACTTCTAGCCATAGCCCATGATATTCCCTTTGCAGGTCATATGGGCATAAAACATATCAAGAGACATATTATGCAGAACTTTTATTGTCCTGGGATTTCAAGGGATCTAACATGGTAATGCAGGACCTGTGAGCAGTGCCAAATGGTAGGCAAGGCAGGAGACAAGGTGAAAGCTCCTTTGATGCCTTTGCATGTGATTGAGGAGCCATTTCAGAGGGTAGTTATGGATATTGTGTGGTCTCTGAGTACCCCAAGTTCCACAAAGAAAAAGTATATCCTAGTGGTAGTAGATTATGCTACAAGATACCCTGAGGCAGTCGCTTTGTCGTCCTCTGAGGTGGAAAAGGTGGCAAATGTTTTGTTAGAGATTTTCAGCCGGGCAGGTTTCCCAAATGAAATACTGACAGACAGAGGTGTCAATTTCATATCAGACCTGCTGGCTTGTCTGTGGAAGTACTGTGGGGTGAAGCACCTAAAGACCACCCCCTACCATCCCCAGACTAATGGTCTTGTTGAGAGGTTAAACTCTGCACTCAAGTCCATGCTACTGGCATTTGCAGGCCCATTTAAGAGGGAGTGGGACAAATATTTGCCCCAGCTGTCATTTGTTGTTGTTTGGTTACATAGAGGTTCCCCAGGAATCCATAGGATTTCACCCATTTGAGTTGCTGTATGGGCATAGGGTGAGAGGGCCTCTAGACTTAATTTGTGATGAGTGGGAAGGTGAGTGTGAATCCCACAAGGACTCTTTTGTGGCATATGTCCTAAACCTCAGGATAAGGCTCAGGGGACTCATGAGCTTGGCCCAGAAGAACCTGACAGAAGCCCAACAGCAGAAAAAGGTCTGGTATGACAGGAATGCTTGAGCTAGAGAGTATGTTGTAGGGCAGCTGGTAATGATATTCCTGTCAGACATAACAAGCTGCAGGCAACCTGGGAGGTACCCTACAAGGTGGTAAGGAAGGTCAGTGATGTTAACTACATGGTGGAACAGCTAGGCAGGAAACAAGAGCACAAACTGTACCATGTTAACATGATGAAACCTTACCATGATAGGGGGACACTTGTCCTGAATATCTGCAGTGGATTAAAGGAGGAGTCTGAGGGAGATCTGGTAACTTATCTCCTCAGTGAGCTTGGACTGTCACATCAGTGGAAGGGGTAGCAAAGTCCCAGCAGCTATCTCCTATCCAGGTTCGAAAAATTGGAGCAGTGTTACAGGAGTTTGGAGACATGTTTACTGGGAAACCAGGGTACACCCACCGTGTGCAGCATCAGGTGGATACAGGACCTCAAAGGCCTATTAGGCAGGCCCCTTATAGGGTGCCTGAGCAAGTCAAACAGACTCTGAGGGAGGAGATACAGGAAATGTTGAAACTAGGGGTAATTCAGGAGTCCAACAGTCCCTGGGCCTCCCCAATGGTGTTGGTAACAAAAAAAGATGGCAGCACCAAGTTCTGTGTGGAGTACAGAAAATTAAATAGATGCAGAGTCAGATGCTTACCCCATGCCTAGTACAGAAGAAGCTCTAGAGCAGCTGGGTGGGGCTAAGTATCTTACCACCATTGATCTTACCAAGGATTACTGACAGGTGTCTTGACTCCCAGTTCTAGAGACAGGTTAGCCTCTGTGAAGCTGTTTGGCTTGTATGAGTTTGCAAAGATGACCTTTGGGATGAAAAATGTCCCAGCAACTTTCCAGAGGCTGGTAGATTATATCCTAACAGGAACAGGATATTTTGCCCTTGCTTACCTAGATGATATTGGCATCTACAACCATTCCTGGAAAGAACACCTTCAACATGTCAGGGAGGTGCTGAGCAGACTACAGAGGGCAGGGTTGACCATTAAGCCCAGCAAATGTCAGGTGGGTATGCCAGAGGTCTCCTACATGAGGCATAGAGTGGGGAGTGGTAAGATCAGGCCAGAACTGCCCAAAATGGAAGCCATTCAGGCATGGCCTGCATCTGTTACCAAAAAGCAGGTGAGAGCATGCTTAGGGACAGCAGGGTACTACAGAAAGTTTTCCCCAGTTATAGTATCATAGCTGCTCCCCTCACAGAACTGACAAGGAAAAACAGGCTGGATAAGGTAATGTGGACCACAGCATGTGAGTAGGCATTCCAGAAGCTTAAAGAAGCTTTGGGAGGACACCTTGTGTTAGTCAGTCCAAATTACAGCAACAAATTTGTTGTGCAGGTGGATGCTTCGAACTATGGGATGGGGGCTGTACTTAGCCAGATTTCTTCAGAGGGAGAAGAGCACCTAGTGGTTCATCTCAGTCATAGGCTCCAACCCATGGAGGAATGCTATGCAGCTGTAGAAAAGGAATATCTAGCCATAGTGTGGGCACTACAGAAACTTCACCCTTAGCTGTAGGGAAGGAAATTCACTGTAGTTACAGATCACAATTCCCTAATGTGGATACATTGAGCCAGCCAGCAAAATGCCAAGTTGCTAAGATGCAGCTTAGGGTTGCAAACATATGTTATGTCAGTGCAGCACCGCAGTGGGGTTAGCAACTTCAACACAGATGGGGTCTCAAGACAGGGAATGGCGTAAGTTATATCCAGATAGATTTAACCCTCTTAAGCAATGTTTGTCAAGGGACACTTGAATAACTGCCTTGAGTTCTCGGTGGAGGGGGGAGAAATGTGATAAACTGAGGGGTTGCCAGCCCAGCTACATAGAATTTTGCAAATTATTCTATGTTATTGTAAATATTAATATGATCCACAGGCTTGTTTGACAAATGTAAGAAAACTGTGTTATATGCTGAACTTCAAAAATGTAACCACAGTGCACCCTGCTGGAAGAAAGCTAATAAGTAAAGAATTTTACAACAGTGTGTTATCTCAAGCTCGGAGAAAGGATGTCTGCAGCTAGAAATTATTTATATTTTCCTAAGGTAGAAATAATTAATAAGTTTCACATGTAAAGTGTCTTTTATTGCTGTGGCTTCCTGGCAGGCGCAGATTACAAAGAAATGCTAAATGTTAAGTTCTGTGAGCCTGAGAAACTTAAGCAGAAGTGTCAAGAATGATGTAATCTGAAATGACTCAGCATTTATGTGTATTATCAATTTAAGGGCTATCTTAGAAAGTAAAGATAGTATTTGTATGTGTGTCTGAACCTGAACACATCAGCTCACCAGCACTTGCTTTGCTTTGTAAGTAGGATCTTAGATCTTAGTATTGCTCTTAGAGATAGATAGAACAAGCATGATTTGTCTAGCTGTTTTCTATATTTATGTCAAACTGTCCTACAATGTTGTTTTAAAGTATTTCTTGTGATTTCTTTTTTTTCTCAATTTTTCTTTTATTTTTCAAATACATCTGAATGAATTCCATAGTATTTATACCAACATTTTAAATAACTATGTACACTAGTTACATTAGCCTGACACTATAACATATCTTAATGTTTATAGTTACGTTATAAGTATGCCCAATCCATTATCAGAGTGTCTGATCAATTATTGTATAATGTCAATCAACGATAAGACTTTTCCCCAAGGGTTGTTGATAAATTGCTTTGCATAAATTCTTAGTTCTTTAATTTTAATTTCCAATAATGCTGTGGTCTTCAGTAGGCTGTAGAAGTCTTCCAAAGTTGGTATTGTGTTTGTGTTCAATCTCTTTGTTATACACTTCCCTGAAATTTCAAGTATAGTCCATACTTGATACATGTTTGACCTATTCAAATGAGGACCTTTGTTCACATTTAATAATACAAGAGTTTTAGTTAAATGAAATGATTCATTAAAAAAAGCTTCTAGAAAGTTACTAATACCACTCCAAAATGGCTTAATTTTAACATAAAGAAAATGTGGTTCCAATCTGCAATGTGTACTTTCTCACATCTTCAACATAATCCTTTTATGAAAGAAATAATTTTACTGATACTGTCTGGGGTAAGAATGCTCTGTGCAAGCATTTCCAATTAAAAACTTTCCGGTATTGTGTAGAGGATGTATATTTTATCGATAAGATATTTATTTTAATATCTCCAGTTAAATGTATTGAGTGTCCTTTTGTTATATATTTCCAATATGATGTTCTGGGTGTTGTTTTATAGTTTATCAATATTTTGTAAAATTTTGAAATATTGTTTCCCATGTCAAAGTCATTATATATGATATCATATATATATATATATATATATATATATATATATATATATATATTGTAAATTTAGGTATTTCTTTAAATGAAGAATTGTTAATTATTCTACTTAAATCTTGTGAATATGACAGAATACTCTGTAAAGTTAGCCAGTCCTGTTATGGAATTTTGTATGTTGCTTTTATTTCTTGCATATCTAAAACTTTTAGTTCTTTGATACATTGGAGCCAACAAACAAATCCTTTCTGTTCCCAGGAATTAATCATTTCTCTATATATTTTATGTGGAAAGCTCTTTGTAACTAGAAATGGTGTTAAAAGATCATACCAGATTTTTAAATCTATATTTGCATTAATAACTTTCTTAAATGAGTCAATATAATAATCAATATATTAGTTTTAGTGGGTTTAGTTATGTTATATTGCATACTAATACATAATATGTGCAATGACAAATTGTTTTTATCTGTTATTTGAATTTTTTTGTAAATCAAATTCATTTATTGAATTTACAGTTAGTAATTCTTTCCAATTTGCAGAGTAATTTGGACTTATCCAATCTGAGATTGTTTCAGATATTGATGCTTTTTATATGTTTCTATATCAGGAAAGTTTAATCCTCCCTGTTTCCATGATCTGATATGATGTATTAAAGCTATTCTGTTTTTTTGGGGGAAACCATTATTAGGCATGAATTTATTACTTTAAGTGTATTCCTTTCTGGTAACAGTTGTATTGCATGGGCTGTATATAAGATCTTGGGCAGCAAAACAATTTTTATTAACTGTAGTCTATCTTCAAATGTTAATATTATTTTGTTTCATTTTTCCACAGATATTTTAATTTTATTGATGATATTATTGTAGTTTTTTTATACTAATTCATTATTATCCTTGCATAACTCAATTCCTGGATATTTTAAGATATATTCTTGTTTCCCTATGATGTGATCCCCCTTAGTCTGCAGTTCTTTTTTTATTTATTTTGATTTTGATTTATTGAAACAGAGTCTTGAAGTCATGTGAAATTTGTCAATTAATATATCTAATTCTTCTAATGTCTCTTTTGTATTAGATAATGTTAGTAATATGTCATCAGCAACTAGCATTGCTTTAGAATTGCATTGTTCATAAACATCTTTTCCTTTGATTTTTATATTGTTACGAATTGAATCTGCCAATATTTCAATAGCCAGAGCAAATAGAATTGGTTACATGGGACATCCTTGTTTAGTGCCTTTTGTTATATGTATAGATTCAGAGGTAAAATGACCTAACTTGACATGCGCTAAATTATTTGTATATATATATATATATATATATATATATATTCTTTAGGAGATAAACAAAGGATGCCCGAAATTGAAATAGAATTAGGATTTTGAATAAATAGTCCCAATTTAGGGAATCAAAAGCTTTCTCTATATCTAAGCCAGTTATGAGTGTTTCTTTATTTTCTTTATTAACATAATCTATAAGAGAAATTATCCTTTTAATATTGTCATGTGTGCGTTTATGATACATAAATCCAGTATGATAATTATTTATTGTTTTGGATAGTGGTATTTTCATTCTGTTAGTTAATATTGTCATAAATATCTTATAGTCATTATTTAATAATGATATAGGTCTATATGAGGTACAGAGGTTTGGGATTTGTTTTCCTTTAGGATTTGTGTGATTAAGGAATATCTACAAGAGGGTGGTATTAAAGCTTGTGACTGCATTTGAAATAGAGTTTTATGGAAGAGGGATCATATCTTTGAAGGAAAAAGTTTATATATTTCCATAATTATGCCATCTATACCTGGAGCTTTATTATTTTTACCCTCTTTTATTGTATCTGTAATTTCTTTGTAGGATATGAGTGCTTGCAGATCTAGTTTTATTTTTTTCTGGTATTTTGTTATATTAGAACATTTTTCATCTAGATTTAATTGATTGATATGTATAGTTTCTTTTTGGAAATGTTCCATATAGTGACTTCTATAGGCATCAAGAGTGTCACCTATATCCGAGACATTTTTCCCTTTCTTTTCATGGAAGATACTTTTAATGTTACCAGCTTTTGATTGTATTTTGATTCTTGTGAATAAATTATGTAGATATCTGGGGGAAGTGGCCAAGGTATTAATTTTTAGTTTTTATAAAGCTAAACTAGTTTTATGTGTTAGAATTTTGTTGTAGTTATTGTTTAATACTTCTTTCTTTTTCATTTCCAAATGATTTTGATGGTTTTTAGCTTTTACTAACAAAGGTTTGGATTGTAGATCTAATAATTCAGAATCCCATTCTTTGATTGTATTTTGATTCTGGTGAATAAATTATGTAGATATTTGAGGGAAGTGGCCAAGGTATTCATTTTTAGTTTTTCTAAAGCTAAACTAGTTTTATGTGTTAGAATTTTGTTGTACTTATTGTTTAGTACTTCTACTTTCTTTTTCATTTCCAAATGATTTTGATGGTTTTTAGCTTATACTAACAAAGGTTTGGATTGTAGATCTAATAAATCAGAATCCCATTCTTTGATATTTATATATCAAGTTAGGGTTTTACTATATATGTAAACTTTTAATGAGTCCCATATCATTATTTTATTTATCTCTGTGGTGTAATTAATATCTAAGAAGAATTGTAATTCAGATAATAACCAGGGTTTGAACTCATTAATTTTAGTTATATATGTTGGAATTCTGGAGTTAAAGATTAATGGTTTGTACCCTTTTGAAGATTTAGTATCAATGAACTGTGGTCTGAAAAGGGGCATGGACTGATTGAGAAATTAATGATTTTAGAGTGCAAGTCATGGGCAACAAATATTTTATTGATTCTAGTTTTGGTACCAAATCTGTGATCTTGATGAGAAAACAACAAAGATTTATCTTCTTTAAATTCAAAAGTATCTGAAAGATGAAATGCTTCTACCCACTTGTTTAAAGCTTTTGATACAGCAGATGTATGCAGTGGTCTTTTATTTGTAGTTTCAGAAATATCAAATATATAGTTAACATCTCCTCCTAATATTAAGTTGCCTTTATAATTATTGGAAATGAAATACAAGTGATTTTTAACAGTTCCTGTTTCAATGCCTGGGAACCAGTATATATTGGCTAGGATTGTTTAAGCCATTAGAATTTAAAGATAAAGTTAAATCCATCTTAGGTTATTTAGACTATGTATTTTTTGTTTTATTGTGACTATTAAACATTTTCCTCTGAAACTATAAAGTATATATTTGAGCTTTTTAAATGAAATTATCAGTTTTATACTTTGCGTGTTTACCAATAAATTAATGTTTTGGTCAGGCATACTAAAAATGTTTTTGTGAAATAACAAATTTAAATTAATAAATGTTAACAAAACTAAGATCCGCACTAGCCATGGAATGAAAATCATTCCTAATCTGATGGAAAAACCTAAGTCTATCACATTATTACTCATAACTTGACAATCCAGAACATCTGAGCTCCATAAATTGAATTATCATATGGAGATTATTTATAATAGGAATAAGTAATATTTATATTATTTTGGACAGATATAGTACTATTGTAGATTAGACAGAATTCTAATACAATATAAATATCTACTTATTGTATAAATAATTAATATTTACATGAAAGATAGATGACAAGTAATTCAGTCACAGTAAAGTAAGATGTATCATATAAAAAACCTCAATAAAAGATTATAGCACACAGTTATTTAACATATTTACCCTTATTGATGAAATATTTCAAAACTTATTACTTAATATAAATAGATGGTAATAATATGTATACCTAATGTTTATAATACAGTGTATTTTACTGGATATATCATAAGTTATATTTCATTGTTTGCCAGCATTTAAGTAATCACTTTGTTGCTAACTTAATTTTAAAGCATCAAGTTTGTTGTATGTGAACATTGATGAAAGTTAGTGCATTTTAATTATCAGTGCATCCCTCTTCCCCTGTTTCATAAACATAAGGATTTTCATATCTGTCATTTCTTATTATAAAATTAGTGAAATTATAGGTTAAAAACAAGAAATTCACTTATTGTGATTAATGATTACAAGTTCCCTTTCCATATTCATAAATTGCCATTTTATTGCATATAGTGAAAGTTTCTATATTTAAATAGCAACCTTCTATTTTGTATAATCAGCAAAGGTTAAACTAAGTGATTATTGTCAATTTAATACTATTTGTTCAGAATGTGATTGTTAAATTCTGTGATATTCCTAGTTCAGACATTGTCAGTTTGATGTCATGTAGAAAACATTAGTTTAAGTGTTATGTATGGTCAAGATGGGTTACAAAACCACAATTCAATTTAAAGCAATTATATGACTTATTATGCACATTTACTTATATGAGAAAATCATCATGCTTCCCCTTGATGTTCAATATAGTGTATGTCATGTACGACTAGTTAAAATAGTAGTGGTATTATACCCAAGCCCATGTTATTAAACTGAGTGTCTATTGTCAATTTAATACTATTTGTTCAGAATATGATTGTTACATTCTGCGACATTTCAAGTTCAGGCTTCTATTGTTTCTTTTCAACAACTTTGTCAGTTTGATGTCATGTATAAAACATTAATTACCTTGGTAACCTCTTAAGTATTATATATGGTCAAGATGGGTTACAAAAACTATAATTCAAGTTAAAGCAATTACATGACTTGTTATACATATTTACTTATATAAGAAAATCATCATGCTTCCCCTTGATGTTCAATGTAGTGTATGTCATTTGTGACAAGTTAAGACAGTAGTGTTATTATACACAAGCCCATATTATTAAATCCTGTCTTTAATATCTAAATTCAGCAGACTGATTCATCTTATATGATGATTATATATTTTATGTCTAGATTTACTAAAATCATATATTACATAACTATTGTGTGTGTTTTTTTTTTTTTTTTGGCTGTTGCTTAGTTATTTGAGAGACCACAAGCTGTAATGCTTTTTCTTATTAGCTCCTTCCAAGCATGTTTATACAGTCCATAGACTTTAAAATATGAGACCCTTCTAGTTTCTTATTTGTTATAAGTATATTTCCAACTTTACATACACACATATCAGTACTTCAAGCATGGGCAACAATACCCATCCAGTTTTGCCAGAATACCATTCACTAGTTCATGTGGTGTGTTTCCAGGCTGTTCTTAAAATATCCAAACCAATATTTGTCCTGTTTCATTTTACCAGCCTGTTCCATTCAGTGCCCACTCTGCCAGTGAACCATTGAACACACCTTCCATTCCTACAGATATTTCTACAAAGAAAATCTGATGAGTCTCTAGCACATCCTGGCAACACCAAACACCCCTAGAATCAGCTATCCCCATATGCCCAACACATCAGAGCAAGCTCACCTCCCAGACCACTGCAAAGGGTACTGCACAAGACCAAGTGCTCTTAGTCTTTCACAATAACTCAGACTTCTACTCTTATGTAAGTCCTTAATGTGTTTGGACCAAAATACATTTTAAATATAAAATTGTGCTTATTATTAATTAATTTTTTTTATTATCAAGAATCAACGTAATGAGCTAAACGAAGTATTAGGAAACCATTAATATGTGTACATGGGGTTTAAAACAACCCCTTTATTATATATATTTTTTTAAATCAAAAACTTCATTGCCGAGAATTATCTTGGAGGCTCCTCAGAGCCGTTAAGTATTTTCATCACTCTGTCTCTGTTACCATAGCAACCTAGGAGCATTTGTTTCTGTTAGAGTGTCTGCGTACTGCATACCAGAGGCTCAAGATGCACCTGAAGCAAAGCTTCACTTCACTGCAAATTCAAGCCAAAATTCCCTCCCTTTCAGTGAGGCAGCAGCCAGGAAAAGAATGGAGAGCAAACAGATAAAAAAAAAACTCACAACAACTGCCACAACAAGAGAGAACACATTCTTCAAGCCTTCCCACCTCTCACTCAGCAGATGTATAAACAAACTACTCTCTGCCAAAATATCCCAAATCACAGATTTATCTACCCCCTTCCCCTGGATCCAGGCTAAAACACCAAATGTCTCTTCCTAATACACAAGTATCAGTAAACCTCGATCACAAGCTGCAACCCACAGCTTCCCGGAGATGAAAATGGAAACATAGAACAGCTGACAGACACAGCTGCATCCACACACACCATGTAAGGCTTAATCAAACAGCACTTGAAGCTATGATACCTGCCATGATTGATATTAACTATGTTTAGATAGAATATTAATGACATTTGTACTAGCTGCCAGACACAGCTGTATCCATGGTTCCACTTGAAAACATCGAAGTTTTAAACGAAATTCATATGGTCGAGACCATATCATCAAGTGTTTAGAACATCAATGTTGTCAAGGGGAAGAAAAAGGTAAGTAAGCAAGGAAAAAAGCTAGTGTTTCTGCAGGGCAGCATGGTGCCCTGCACACTTTGTCTGTGAATGTGCCATCTCTGTGATGGCACTGCAGACAGGGTATGGGAAATCTCTCATTTAGTGCTTCAACATATAGCACTAAAATGGAGATTTCCCTTTACCCCACTGTAGATCTCAGAGTTGGTATAATAAAGTTGGGAGGGTGTGATGGGTGCAGCCCCCCACATGGGGGATGCAGGGCAGTGAAGCCCCCCTGCATAAAATAGTTTTTAGAGTTTTTTTTTTCTTTTTTTACGTTCCCTTTGAATCTTCAATGGTTTGAAACTCGATGTTCTGGTCTCGATGATCAGAATTTCAATGTTTCAAGCTTTCGATGATTTCAAGTGGAACCGTATCCACACACACCATATCAAGATTGATCAAACAGCACTCATAGCTGTGATACCTGCCATAATTGATATTAACTATATTTAGACATTTAGACATAATAATGATGACATTTGTTCTAAGAGCTTGCTTCTATTATTTAACTGATATACATGACATTTCTAAATCATATTTTAACTGAACAAGGCATTAGTCTTCATGACAGCATTATTTTTGAAAACACTCTACTGTTACTGCTATTATATATGATGTTAGTTTGTTACATTTGAGTCTGACCTCTGATGAATGGTACCTTGTTGAATTAGTTAATTACTTAAATTATTATAAGTAAAATCAATGAAAAATGAACAAGGTAAGTATTCATTGAGTTCAAGTAGGGGAATAGAAATGTCTATGTTTGTATTATATGTTGCTTTGTTTGGCTTATATATACTGTAAATAGTAACCCATCTTGACCTACCTTTGTTTGTGAAGAATTATTGGACTCTTTGAATATTCTGAATAAATCATTACTGTTTCTCAGTTGTTTAAGAAACCCTTCTTTTTGAAAAAATAAAATAAAAACAGATGACAAGTGATGTGCCATATCAGTTGATACTTTGAGAGATGTAGTTGTAAGAGTTATTTTTTAGGACAGCTATCTTGGAATCAGTTTTTCTGTTTCTTCTTTCTAGTATCAGTCCAAAGGATTTGTTTCTTTTTTATTCTTTTAAGAGTAGAGGCCATCCATTCCATTTCTTCTGGGATAGACACTATGTTGTTGTTTTTGATGAATATAGTAGCTTATTCTAAGTAATTAAAGGTACTCATCTCATTTACAAACATTTTTAGCTTGGCTGGAAAGGTCTGCTGTGTTTTAATGTTGTTTTGTTTCAACAGTTTTATTATTGGCCAGATTATTTCCTTTTTAATAGTATTCTGGAAGAGTAATCATTGTCAACCCTTATCAGGCTTTGATTGTATTTTAAGGGTGATTTTCTCCAGGCAGATTTTAATATTAGTTTCATGTCCAGAAATGAAAGAAATTTTATAACTTTGGATCTAGGTACAGTATTTGTTGAGTTAGAAGCAGGTTTCCTCAGTGCTCTATGCGCCCTTTCAATTCCAAATGAAAGTCCCTCTTTCAAGTCTAAAAATTCAGGAATCCAGGTTAAGAATGAAATAATGTCTTCCTCTTCAGTGTTTTCAGGCAGACCAAAGATCCTTATGTTGTTTCTCCTTCTCCTTTTCCTGTTTTCTAAGTCATCTATTTTGTTAAGCAGCCATGTATTCTGTTTAAGCAGAAGTTCTTTTTGGAATTCTTCCTTTTTGAGTCTCCCTTCAATGTCATTTAAAGAAGTCTCCATATTTGTTATTTTTGTATGGTGTTGCTGTAATAGTTCAGTCTGTTTTTGAGAATTCAATTTGATGTTTTCTAAGTCATTTTTAAAGCCATCCATCTTCCAAGATAGTTCCTGTAATGTAGATGTCATCAATTGCAGTTCTTTTTTCAAAGCAGCATCTGGATGAGAATTCTTTGAGTTGTTCATATTCAGTGACTCAATATATCTCCAAGTTACTTAACAGGAAAAAATTTGTATATCTCCATCAAAATTGATATTTATGTAGTTTAGTAGTTTATCTATAGATTTCTGACATTGTAAACTTGAAAATAACAACATTTTCCTATATTATTATACTAGTTTATGGAGCTCTCAAAATTCACTGCTCTCAGTTGGCAATCTAGGCTCCGTCTTCCTGTGATTTCTGAACTTTCTAATGTCGTTATGTTGAATTAATGAGTATTGTCTTGTGTTTTTATTATTTATTATTAAATATTTTTAAACCTTTTAACTGTGGCTGTTTTATGTAGAGATAATTTAAGTTCTTAGAGTACTTGCATGTATTTGATGAGACTGTATTTAGCACTCCAATAGCCTTGTTGTTCATCACACTTACTATTTGGATAATAATAACATTGCACAGTAGAATTGGACACCCTTTTATAAGGGCCTTTTATAGTGGCTGATAAGAGTAGTTGGTGGCAGTGATTACTACCTTATAGCCTGGGCAGAAGAGAGCATAGCTAGTGAACCTGTACCAGCCTTCTACAGGAGTATGTGTGTGTGTGTGTGTGTGTGTGTGTGTGTGTGTGTGTGTGTGTGTGTGTGTGTGTGTGTGTGTGTGTGTGTGAGTGTGTGTGTGTTTCAGCTACTTGGGTAGGGACACAAAGCACTGATTGGACAGAGACAGTGCTGGAGGTTTTGACTACTTGGCTGAGATCTGAACCCTATAGCTGTGCCAGTGGGGAGTCTTAATTGGGGATCTTGGGATCTGCAGAAGGAGAAACTAGATCACAACTACCACCCTTATATCTTACCAATCAGTATTATAGCACATCGTGCAGCCAGTCCCTCTCGCAGCCTACAGGCAAAAAAAAATCTGAAAAGCTCTCAAAGAAGTACAGAAAATTTGGTCAGCTGGTCAGATAATTAGCATATTAGCAAGTAGAGCATCAATTCCAAGGCCACCACCACCATTATTCACCACCATTCACACCTCACCATTCATCACCATCACGTTCATCACAGATTCATCAGGAGGCAATGTAGTAAATGTCAAAACTTGTCTTGATTATGTTGATTATATTTTGATTTTGTTTATTATGTTTAGAGAAATAACTTAACATGGTATTTTTTTTTTTTTGCTATTTTTTGGGGTTTGGTTATGAGCTCCCCCCCATGATGTTCTTTGCTTGTGGCTTCATTTGCTCCTATATATTCTAATACTAGTGGTAATATACATGGGATATGCAATGTGTGGTATAATCTAATAGCATGGAAAAATAATGGCATGGAAAAGTGAGACACACATCTCCCCAAAAGTCTTTAAGACAGTGAATAAATAGATAGAGTTTGCAGCCTCTTTTGGTAGCTCTGGGACTTTACGCTTGCAATATTTTTGGTTAGGAACTTCTGACATCTTCCTAACTGCTTGATATCTTTACTGACATAGCCAAAAGGGGGTGCTCTTACTCAGCAATTTGCCTGATCAATGCTGGATTTGTTACCTCCTTAGATCTTGACCATATTCATTTGACAATTAGCTGGGCTAAATAAAAGGATTTCCTGACAACCACTGTCACATGATTATTAAAAAACAGGGAGCAATCAACCCAAGTACCTAGGTCTCTGACTACATTGTGCTGTCTATGCAGTATTATGAGGAGAGGGGTTGTTTACCAAAAGTTTTATACCACTTCTTAGTATTTAACTCCAACAAATGCTGATAAAACCAAGAATTCATGGAAAAAAATGCTAAAAGCTCAGGATAACCATAGAATTGTTTTTATTCCAATACACAAGATGGTTTGAAATGTTTTAAAAATGAAAGCACTCATCTTGTCTGTTGGAATAAATAATTTTCTATGGCTATCCTGAGCTTTTAGTTTTTTTTTCAGTGATTTCTTAGCATTTAGTTTGAGCCCATTTTTGGTACAAACATTTTACTATGTTGAGTTCATTCTAGAGGGTTTCGATATTGTACAGTGAAAAACACCTATCTGCTCATCTCTTGCATACCACTGCATAAAATGCATATTTGAAATGATGATTCAATCTGTTAGCCAGATGTCTTAGTTCTCTGCTTGGAGATCTGAGAAGCAAATACCAGAAGAGGTCCCAAAGGAATATCCTTGGTCACTTTCATACTTTATAATGAAGTACTTGCAACTTGCATTGTGTGGGTTCAGTCTTTCATCCAGTTTGCTATCCACCTTACTACACATGGGTCAATTTTTAAAGGATTTAGTTTTTGTATGGCACTAGCATAAGAAATGGTGTCAGAGTCCTGGGTTAGATTAATACATGCCACATGCACTGCAAGACCACCAGTTATAGCATCTGTCACCCTTTTGAAGAAGTTAAAAGATTAAATGGACAAGATCTGCTCTTCACAAACCCAAACTACTAGGGGTCAAATCTAACAAAATTCTTCCTATCTCAATTTATAAAGTTAGTAATAATACATTCCATGGTTCTGCAGATGCAACTTGTAAGGCTTTTAGGTCTGTAATTACCTGAGTCAATCATTAGTTCACCCTTTTGAAGAGGCATCACCACTACAGTGTACTACTTGTAAGGGATGAAACCAGAACCTAAACTTAGGTTAAACAGTTTAAACAGTTTAACAAGTATGTCTGCAATAACATGTTTAACACTACTAATTAAACAACTAGGTTTACTGTCAGATCCCACACTTTCAGTAAAGGATCTTTACAGATAACGGGACAGGGATTCAGATATTTTAGGACTTTGAATATAACTATTGGGGTGAAGCTGGCTCTAAATTTGTTTGAAAGGATATTATTATCTGCATACATGCTAGAATAACTCCACAAACTTTAGCTGACTTATGGGATACCACCACTCAAACACAAGTTTAAAAACTGAGTGTGACAAAGTGATGCACAATGTCTTTTATTATGGTCTTTGCCAAACCACACTGTCAGGTGAGAATTACAATTTATGTTAATATACACGCTAAAGTCAATTAAAAACAAGAATACTTGCTTCTAAAACTAAATTTTGGAAGCCAAAAGAAATAAAATGCATGATAGCATTTTATTCACTCAGTAATCACCACCATGCCTAAAAAAAAAAAACTATTTACAATGGACTAGTGACTTTAGTCCACAGCAGAATCTCAAGAAACATAAGCAGACAAGAAGAGAGGTTGGAATATTTCTTCAAAGGATCAGCACATTACATGCAAACTGCCAAACTGACCTTTGTCTTCAGGTCCTCAAAGTTAATAACATTTAACGTTTGTCAAAATTGCCACTGCAAACAAGCTATGTGAGAAGGGCATGACATAACATATAAACAGACCTCTTACCTGTGAACACAAAGATTGTGTTGAGTTTTATGAAGTAACACTGCAAACAGAAATAAATCCTATATTTCAATAACTTAGGACCTAGAGATGGGAGGGTTGAGTAAAAGTCATAATAGAGCATTGGACAAGAAGATAATACCAATATCTCACTTGTATGCTAGCAGTATGTAGTTAAGAAATGACAAGAAAAAAGTCCTCACTTTAATAGGGTTCCTTATGAGGATTACAAAACAAACAGCCAGTCTGAAATTATATAATTATTTTCTTGTCCAGTGCTCCATTATGCCTTTTATACAACAAGGTTTTCTGATTGGGTTATCCAATGCTATCCGGCTAGCAAACAATCATCCTACCCAAATCTTAACCCATAATATGTTCACATTCACTCGCAAACCAGTCAGTATTTCATAGGTGTTATATGAATTTCTTTTTTTTTTTTGTTTTTTAATGCAGATGCTTATTTATGCAGACTTCCAGAGTATGTTATAACTTTTCAGAGGCCTTCCAAACCAATCATGGATTCATGCTGCAGAAGCAGTGAAGCTAAGAAGGTGGGAATATACACTGTTTGTAATGTAAAATGGAGGGGGAGTTCATTTTAAGAAATTGCCACTTTGGTCACAGTGCAAAGTGCACAATGGGGCACATATCAACTTTGATAATGATTAGTCCAACCTGGTAGCAGTGTAAGTACGTTTTATAAATAAACATTTATAAATTCTGTTATTTTCACCTATTTTTCTTGCTTAATTACACATATTTTGAACATCTTGCATGCAAACCAAATGCATGCAGTTATGGCTTTGGTAATGGGCAGTGGGTTGTTGATGTGGCACAGCTAGCTAAATTAAATAACCATAATATTAAGAGTCCACTCTGTATTTCATGGTACACTAGTAAGTCAAAACAATCAGTATTTTCCAGAAATACTGGAGAGATGAGAGGTATGGCACCAAAGATTTTAATTCAATACTGTCTTCAGAAAATACATATAGAGATCTCCAGTTTTCCAGAGTAGAGCAGGAGGTGCTACTCTTGTTGTTTTTTGTTTTCCTTGTCTGTACTGCTTTTACTCTATGCACATCTCCTCTGAAGAGCGTTCTCATGAAACCTGACAAGATACATCCAAGGCAACTTCTCCATAATACCACTGTCATTCATCTGTTAGGCCTCTTTCTAACACCTTGTGCTTTTTTTAATGGTTCCTTCTTGCAACAAGCTTCCAGGCTTGTAATCCTTAGCTGCCATTACTAATACTGCTTGCACTACCTGGAGATTCACAATATCTCTCATCCTCCTCAAATAAGCATTTTTTTCTATGAGTCCATATTCTGACTGTGAAGTTTTAGGCTTTGACTGGAATGTCAGGGAGTGTACCTTTGGACGTGGTTTTCAAGCTGACAGGTCCCTTCTCATCTGTTCCCTATTTTGTGGTGCATCTAACATACCATGTAGCTTGCAATGCATTCAAAGAGACATACCTTCTATTTAAGTCCAAAAGAAATAACATTTGTAACTGAAGTCATACAGAAAAGCCCCATGAGCTAATGATGTCTAACTTTTTCCCTGTCCTTACAGGCCAAATGCCACTTTGTTGCCATTATTTGTGCTGTGTTATTTCTCACCCAGTGATGTACCTCAAGTCCAACTTCCAGCTCCCTGGCTACTTCAGTTCATTACAAGACCTCAGTAATCCAAACAACATTCCACTGAAAGCTTAACTACAACAAGAACAACACAAAAACTACTATAACCATTTATAGATAGAAACATTTCATAAAGGTTACAACATGCACTGATGAATCACTGAAAAACTCTGAAATAAAAAAATGCAAAACTTGGAAAAGTTATAATTGCAGAAACAGCAGAAGCCACCAGGACATGATATTCCATATTTAATTCATGCTTGACTCCACGACAAAGTATTTGCTACATCTCTCATCAATAAAATAATAAACAGTCAACTAATATTTTACAAAGTTGGCAATTACCAGTTCTTTTTCTGTTGCTTGAAAAAAAATAGAGCATCTTTAAGAATTGGGTATATAAATGTATGTATTGCAAGGGACTGTATTGTTCCACTGAGCACGCCAGGGGGCAAACCGGTTTGGAGTTTCTTGTTGCTGTGACTGTTTGTTGGCCATGGGCTTTTGTCAGAATCGGCATTTGTCGGAATAAATGATGATGTTGAAAGTATTACCTGGACTTTATTTTGTTTTTAGTACAATTTCAGTAATGTATATAATATAGTGGTGCTGGACTTTCATTTTGGTGTGTTACATGGTGGTACAGTCTGAGCAAACAGTGGGCCTACGTGCACCAGAAGCTTGCTGGGATATATGTATATATATATATATATATATATATATATATATATATATACATATATATATATATATATATATATATATATATATATATATATATATATATATATATATATATATATATATATGTATATATTTACATATATATAGATATATATATATATATATATATATATATATATATATATATTTATTTATTTTTTTAAGTCACAGTTTGGATGTTTCAGCTGTTTTTGTGAGAAATGCACAAGGGGCTGATTTAATATAATAAGTCCTATGCTTTCACAAGTGCAATAAATTACATCAAACTGCAATACCAGTTTTCATCTGTTCTTTGTCCATTTAACATTTTTGCTTCACATATCCTTTCTTGCATCTCTTATTCATAAGATATATTAGTAGTACTGTGACACTGCCAGCCCAGCTAGATAGAATTTTGTAAATAATTTGATGTCATTTGTGAATATTAATATGATTTGTATGATTGCCTTAAAAATGTAAGAAAACTATATGTTCTGAACTGAGCTTCAAGTACTGTACTGTTCATCCTCCCAGTGTGCACATCCCTCACTGGTGTTAGTGGTGAGGATTGAGGCTCCTCGATTACTGGGCCAGTGCATGGGGTGTCAGAAGTACTACCAAATTGATTCAAGTTTCACTGACTCCCTCTTATTATTTCTTCTGTGGAAACTGCCTTTCAGTGTATAGTATGTACAGAGAGCCTTTAACAGCTGCCTGCATTACTTTAACATGGTGCTAGCTCTGTATCTTTCTTTTTATGCTGTATTTCCACTAAAAAACAAAATACCTTAATCAATGACCCAGAGAAGAACTTCAGAAAATGAAAGCTAGTTTGTTTCCATTGCTTACACAGCTGTAGCAGTAAATACTATTAGGAAGCTATGTAAATCAAATAAAATGCTGTTTAATTCATTATTTTCCTTTAAATTAATCTTTTAGACTGACTAATACATTTTACCTTAACACTGTTTCTTGCAATACAATTTCACTAGAGAAGCAACAGTGATTCATGTTGACCATTATGCATTGTTTCATACCTAGCCTTATTAAGCTGCACAATTAATAGCACTCATAGGCAGGAATATGTAAAAACAATAAGATATATTGTCATTTTCATTATTTATTATTTCATTATATTAGCACTTATGTTGGAAGCTTTCAGATAAATATGAATTTAGGGATAACTGGGTTTCATCTTCATTAGCTATATTGTCTCATTAATGCTATCATCAAGCAGAGATGTACTTTTGCTTAAGGATCAAAGAACAGAGTTTATGAATATCTCCTTAAATCTATCAGGAACACAACAGAGGTAATAAATTTAATGTGCCTCTCAACTAAAATATCACAAAAGTGCCTAGCTCCATGGTAAACAAGAATGGAGCCATTATTGCAACCCATGACTGAGGGTTCAATCAGCAAGATAAAGCAAGATAATATCCACAATCCTTTTTTGTATGAAGTCCAAGGTCACAGTGCATCAGAGCTTTTACATTTGCAAACCAGGTAAGTAATTTGGTCAGAGGACCCTTTTCAGGCGCAACCCATGCCACTGAGGAAAAATACTAAGCAATAGTTACAGAATGTGACAATTGTAAGTAATACATCCAGAAATACATCATTTACATATAACAAATATGCTAACTTTTCACCTAACATAAGAAAGGGTTGTAGTTACATGTCAAAACAGTTATAGACACAAGTCACATTAATGCAATTTGCATCTGTTAGTCAGCATACATCAAATATCATGCTAATGTCAGACCGTCAGTTGTACAGTGTAACAGAACATACTGAAAGCATATTTGATCATCACCATAATTCACCATGGATATATTTCAGCTAGAACAGTGAGGGGTATGCATAATGTACTGTACAGTACCTAACACTTCTCAGGGCACATATCCCAAACAACAGTGAGCAGCAGACAGCATATCCACACAAACATATTAAATCTAAATACAGTTACACCTGACTCTTCATACCCCCACCCCCCAAGCTGTGCAGTTATCTGGGTAGATTTTATTTGAATAGCCAAGGACTCACAGTGCCACTTACTACTTTTCTGCTAAAGCAGCTCTCTAAAATAGCTGCATTTTTCCTGATGTTACCAGGAATTTTATATTTTTATAAAAGTTTCTTCTTAAGGAGTTCTACACTGTCTGAAATATTGTTCCAGCATTATGTTGCATTTTCATAAAAGCGCATTTGATTAAACTTAATTTAAATGCAAGTCTGGTTATCTGAAGAATATTTGTGTTTCTACAATGTGTGTGTTTTCTCATTAACAGCTTGTTCTTAAGAGGTGGGCATTCATTCAAGCAACCTGAAAGTATGTACAGTATGTTTGTCAAGAAGGCTGCCTTGCTGGGACTGGCAGCCATTTCCCTTTCCTTAAAGTAGTACTTTGTATGATTAGTAAAATGTAGGAATCCACTTATCCTTTGTCTGTTGTTTGTAATAGGGCAGCATTCTGTGAAGACAGTAATGAAATTATATGCTGCCTGTATTTTAGTCTTGACATAGTAAACTAACAGCTATTGCTATAAATGTGTGGGGAAGTGAAGGAAAGACTTTGGTCCAGAGCAGTGATGGCAAACCTATGACACTCATGTAAAAGGTGACATACCACGACGTTTTGGGTGGCACACCAGTGTTCACCAGTACCTGAGTTACCAAAGAAACTGAATGAACAAAACTACAAGAAATATGTGACCTTGCACTTATTTATTAAAACTTAGCAACAAAAAATTCAAATCAAATGCAATGCGCTCCATATTTTTTCAGTTCAATTTAAAATTACTATTAAAAGTAGGCAAATTTTTTGGTGCATTGTTTTAAGCCCAATTATCTGTGCACATATTGTTTTCTCTTTTGTTTACTTTTATAATACATTACAGCACACATGATTAGATTGTATTTTTTAAAATAAATCAATATGTAAAGAATTGTTTCACTTTTGTTCATGGTGGGGGAGTAATGCTCCAGCAGAGTCAAGATAGGCATTTTCAGAATTTTTGACACGCCGAGCCCAAAAGATTCACCATCACTAGTCTAGAGTGACACCAAGGTATTTAGGAAGAGTTTGTTATTCTTGAGGCAAAGACATCTCAGAGTTAGCTTGGGTGTACAGGGCTTGTCCTACTAAGAAAAATAGAAGTTGGGTACTTTCCTTAATACTTGAATATTCATTATCCCTAGTCCCACTATTTAAACTGCTGGGAATTTGCTGAAAGATCTGAATAAGCAAAAGGACTCCTAGCCAAACTGCCAAGCTCCGTTTCCACTCGTAGTGCTCTTGTCCCCTCTTCCTTCTTAGATTGAGTTTCTGCATAACCAAGGAACACCAAACCTCAGACACCAGGAATTATGAGATAAAAAAGGAATGGGCTGCATGTTATTTTAATTAGCTCTGTGTAGCACAACAAAATGAGAATTAGGAAGGGGATGAAGAGTGGATTGTCATTGTGGACAGAGAAGGGATAATGAAGATCCAGTAATATAATAAATACATAACTTGTATACCTTATCATATCAGCTACCAAACATTCTGGGAAGAATCATGAGAGAATGTCCATAATAACAGTAACTCCAGATTAAGATTTGGAGACCACAACCAATTTATAATGCATAGTGAAAGTGTGTAACATGGTCCATGTTGCCACTGCACAAATTTCAGTTGTCCATCATTTTTTTCTGCAAAAGTGTTGCAGTTTATTTTTTGCCACCCTGTCATCCATATCAGGATAAGGAGGCAGCATTTTTTTAATTCACTTTGGTGCTCTTCTGCATCTTTATAAAGCTGAAGGCAACACTTACCACTCATTTTCTGGTGATTGTTAGCTGAGTTGGCCAAATGAATAGTTGTTTGGCTTTTAAAATGCACCCTGTATGGGGGCTTCCAATTAAGATGGAGGCAGAGTACTTATTCAAATCTCTGGCTTCCTGCCTCTTGATCATTTACCAAGGGCAAAAAATAATTTACAGTATAGTAAAACTGGTACAGCCTGATCTACAGTGCATGGGTTCATGACAAGAAAACGTGCCAAGAAAAAGAAAAACACCTTCACTGCATAGACTCTCATAGTCGCGTGACAGTTGTGAGCATCAGCCTTACCACAGGAACAGCATGACTGAGAAGCAACAGTGGCAGAGATGGAAAACTGAATATCTGCAGTCAGCCTTCAAAAATTATGGCAGAACTACAAAAGATGAATTCCATTTTTGCACTGTACAACCAAATAATGATGATGGGGTCATAGATGCGGATGTTAAAGCTTAAGATAGACTGAGGCCTGATTACAGCAGATGGAAATGAAACTGGTTGATGCTGAGGACAGAGGAAATTGAAAAAAATCAAAAGTAATGTATACACCATAACAATGCATCTGTGCTCTCTGTTTTCATCCTTCCTCAACCTACGGGTTGCAGTTCCAACCTCAGATCAGACTTTGGCCGGTTGTCAGACACTGGATCCATAGCTCAAGCTCCCTCCCACTATCCATAATCCTCCCTCAAGAACCAGATTACCTCAGATCGAGTTTGCCCCTTAACATTAACGCATAGAAAGAAAAAACATCTATAAATGTCTAGAAAATGAGAGGAAAGGTGTCTGGAGTTAAGAGGGGGAAAGACCAAATGGGACTACATCTAGGTCATACTAGGAGACTATATAGATAGATATCTTATTCTAAAGGAAGGGGTAAGGGAGGGTGCAGGTTGAGGAAGGAAAAAAAACAGACAATACAGATGCATTGTTATGGTGAGTATATAACTTTTGTATCTGATGTTGTCTTTTCGTCCATTTTTCAACCTTTGTGATAGAGTCGCCAGCTCGTATCAACCCAGGGTGGTCCCATGGATGGATATTGCAGAGTACAACAGAACCAAATGCTGACCTGTTCCTAGAAAGTTTGCCCAACTTGTAATGAGCTAAGAAGGTATAAGTATTGCACCATATAGCAGCCGCAAAAAGTATCTTCTATAAAAGTTCTGGATAAGGAGGAGGAGGAAGAAGTGGAGACTGTTCTCGTGGAATGAGCTCATGGTGGGCTTGGTAAAGACAAACCCTTGTGTTTATAAACATTAAAAGTACATTCATTGAGCCATTGGGCTAATATAACTTTAGACACACATTGTTCCAACTTAGTTTTTGAAAAGAAATAAAGTGGTCCAACTTCCTTAAATCTTTTCCTCTGTGGAGATAAAATCTTAGCTGCTTATGTGCATACAATAAATGAAGCATATATTCCTCTTTGTTGGAGAAATTTTTGAAAAAACTGTCAAGTCAATGGACTGGTTAAGGGCGAATTCAGAAGCTACTTTCAGAAGAAGAAAGGATGTGTTGGTGCAAAGAGAAACCATGTCCTTATCAATAATGATATAATGTGGCTGGCAGGATAAAACCTGAAGCTCCAAAATTCTTCTATCAGATTTAATAGAAAAATGGTTTTCTGTGACATAAACTATAAATCAGCCTTTAAATACAAACCAGGTCACAGCTAGTATAAAGGAACCATTGAAAGAAAATAGTAAATATAAGTTCCAGAAAAGCATCCAACAGACCACCCAACAGCTGCACAGAAGGATGAAACAATCCTGAAAGAAAAACAAATACACTATGAAAGCTAGAAAAGAACAGGCAGAATACCAACAATGCTACCAGAAATTCCCATAGACTTAGGGAAGAAACTACCAACAATGGTACTAAGATTACTCTAAAGAGTAGAGTAAGGAAAGGGACAAAAGGGACTAGGACTAGAAAAGAAAACCACCAGTAACAGCAACAATATATCTAGAAAACATTTTTCAACAATTATAGGGGAGGCAGGAAGAAAAATATGATGAAATGCAAGGCCCTAACAAAATAAGGTAACTTTATTCAAAGAAACTGACTTATTTCCCAAAAATGCTCGAGCCACAAAGAAACTATGTCTGTTCACTGGAAAAAGCAAACAAGATCTGGGGTAATCAGAAGGCTTGAGAGATGATTATAGGCAAGAGGAAGAGCCTGAGCTATGGATCCAAAGTCTGACAAGGATCCAAAGTTGGATCTAAAACCCAAAGATTGAGGAACAGATGAAAAAGATAACATCAGATACTTCAGTGTACTAGTGTGCCAGAGAGGCAAGAAGGATCCAACTATCTGCAATATATGAGAAGGCAACTGGCTATGTGAACTGATTTTATGGAGGAGGATATTAGAATAGAAAGCAAGCATCAGGCTTTCATTCCCAGGCATCTACGGTCTAGGAAACCTAGACTAATTATTGTCCATCAATTTTGTGGTTGTCTGGAAAACTGCTTAAGGTGGGGAATCATGTACTGTGAGCATGACTGTTCAACAGCTATGCATTTGACACTGGTAGCTTTCCAACCTATCTGACTTATAGTTGGGAAGGGATGACACACTGAAGGAAATATGGCAAATTGCAAATTTAAGCATAGGATATTATCCTGGAATGTTAATGGGCATGGTTAGCCCCAAAAAACTATCAAGGGTCTTTGTCCTGATTAAACAAATTGTTCCAATGTTTGTATTATTGCAACTCATCTTAACCATAAATCCAAAGGAGTGACAGAGCAAGGCGATATCTTCAGAAAATATATAAACTTTAATACACAATAAGCGCTTTTGTTTTACATAAATTGTAAAACTTCATCAGATAACATTCAAACAATAAATCAACATTTAAATACCCAACCTTTAAAAATCAATAGCCAATCAAATTAAAGCATATAATCACATGTTCAACAAGGTCCATCCCAACAAGAAATACTTTCACTGAAAAAATAAAGCCCCTCCATTCATTCATAAAAAATACCTTAGACATAAAAATGTAAACACTTCATTCAATAATAGAAATACTACAACAAATTAACTACAAAAAAATGTGTGTGTGTGTGTGTATATATATATATATATATATATATATATATATATATATATATATATATATATACATTTCACTTCCTTTCCAATTTGTATTTTATAAAAGGTAAGATAGTGGCCTGCTCATTCAGCCCTGGCCAGACGTATACATTATGAAAGATCTGCCAGTATACTTCTCTCATTTCCAATAAACTTGGCCACAATCTCCCACTTGGGTCTTTACGGAGTTTCTCTATAACTACAAATTTAAAATAATGATCCAGATGTTCTATACTATGCTTACATACAGCATTGATCAATTTACCTTTTTTAATATCTTAGAGGTGGCCATAAATATGTTCATGACATTTTCTCTCTGTTTTGCCCAAATAAAAACAATTGTACATTTGACACAGGGCAGCATAAACCACCCCACTACAATCACAATTGTACTTATCTTTATGAAAAAAAGTTTTGTTCCTTATGACAAAACTTAATCCCTCTTGTATACAACTACAATAATTACATCAGCCACATGTCCACATACCCAGGCTATTGGATTTTTAAGTATCTTTTTGCCCTCAAACATATTTTCGAAAGACCAGCCTTTCCTATAGACAATAATAGGGTGCTCCCCTGCCTTGTTTCTGACCTCCCTATCTTCCAACAAAAAATCCCATTTTTTATATGACAGATATTTAATTAAACTACTTTCACCACAAAAAGTTGTTACAAAGTAATTTTTATAGTCATTTAAACTTTTCATGTTCCCATTTAAATTAACCTCTTGGTGTAAATATAACCCCTCATTGAATAACCTAACTAAACTGTTTATTGTTAATATATCCTAGGTTTCTTCTGAAAATCTAAGACTTACAATTTGTTATGTAGACAAGGGGTGGAAGCCAAGAAGCACAAGGAATTTGTAGATTATTTGGATAAAATTCTAGGACATAGAAACATAATTTCATTAGAAGACTCCAACATTCAAATGTACATTACTATGACAATATTAAAGAAGAATTATCTGCAATTAATTGGATGATTATGAATATAAATAAGAGCAGTGGCTAGGGCTACATGATACTACAGAAAATATTAGGTGATAATATGAAATCTATAACTGAAACAGTTAAGGGCAGTATCTCCAACAGAGGATTACCAAAATGGTCCAGACAGAAACTACTCAAGTTATAAAAAAGTGCAGCTTTCAATTACATAA